>NC_056435.1:28754094-28946594 GCF_018296145.1 Oncorhynchus tshawytscha | reverse complement strand
CTCTCTCTCCCTCTTTATCTCTCTCTCCCTCTTCCTCTCTCTCCTTTTTTCTCTCTCTCCCTCTTCCTCTCTCTCCTTTTTTCTCTCTCTCCCTCTTTCTCTCCCTCTTCCACTCTCTCCTTTTTTCTCTCTCTCCCTCTTCCTCTCTCTCCCTCTTTCTCTCCCTCTTTCTCTCTCTCTCCATCTTTCTCTCTCTCCATCTTTCTCTCTCTCTCCATCTTTCTCTCCCCCTCTTTCTCTCTCACTCCCCCTTTCTCTCTCTCTCCCTCTTTCTCTCTCTCTCCCTCTTTCTCTCTCACTCCCTCTTTCTCTCTCTCTCCCTCTTTCTCTCTCTCTCCCTCTTCCTCTCTCTCCCTCTTCCTCTCTCACTCCCTCTTTCTCTCTCTCTCCCTCTTCCTCTCCCTCTCTCTCTCCCTCTCTCTCTCCCTCTCTCTCTTCTTTCTCTCTCTCTCTCCCTCTTTCTCTCTTCCTCTCTTCCCTCTTTCTCTCTCCCCTCTTTCTCTCTCTCTCCCTCTTTCTCTCTCCCCCCCTCTTCCTCTCTCTCTCTCTCTCTTCCCTCTCTCTCTCCCTCTTCCTCTCTCTCCCTTTTCTCTCTCTCTCCCTCTTCCTCTCTCTCCCTCTTTCTCTCTCTCCTTTTTTCTCTCTCTCCCTCTTCCTCTCTCTCCCTCTTTCTCTCTCTCTCCCTCTTTCTCTCTCTCTTCATCTTTCTCTCTTTCTCCCTCTTTCTCTCTCTCTCTCCCTCTTTCTCTCTCACTCCCTCTTTCTCTCTCTCTCCCTATTTCTCTCTCTCTCCCTCTTCCTCTCTCTCCCTCTTCCTCTCTCACTCCCTCTTTCTCTCTCCCTCTTCCTCTCTCTCTCCCTCTTCCTCTCTCTCCCTCTTCCTCTCTCTCTCCCTCTTTCTCTCTCTCTTCCTCTCTCCCTCCCTCTTCCTCTCTCTCTCCCTCTTTCTCTTTCTCTTCCTCTCTCTCTCCCTCTTCCTCTCTCTCTCCCTCTTCCTCTCTCTCTCCCTCTTTCTCTCTCTCTTCCTCTCTCCCTCCCTCTTCCTCTCTCTCTCCCTCTTTCTCTTTCTCTTCCTCTCTCTCTCCCTCTTCCTCTCTCTCTCTTCCCTCTTCCTTCTCTCTCTCCCCTCTTTCTCTCTCTCTTCCTCTCTTTCCCTTTCTCTCTCTCTTCCTCTCTCTCGCCCTCTTCCTCTCTCTCTCCCTCTTCCTCTCTCTCTCCGTCTTCCTCTCTCTCTCCCTCTTTCTCTCTCTCTTCCTCTCTCCCTCCCTCTTCCTCTCTCTCTCCCTCTTTCTCTCTCTTTCCTCTCTCTCTCCCTCTTCCTCTCTCTCTCCCTCTTCCTCTCTCTCTCCCTCTTCCTCTCTCTCTCCCTCTTTCTCTCTCTCTTCCTCTCTTTCCCTCTTTCTCTCTCTCTTCCTCTCTCTCCCTCTTCCTCTCTCTCTCCCTCTTCCCCTCTCTCTCCCTCTTTCTCTCTCTCTTCCTCTCTCTCTCCCTCTTCCTCTCTCTCCCTCTTTCTCTCTCTCTTTCCGGAGTCAAACCCACCTTATTGGAACCACTACAAAATACAATATCAGCACAGTGACACTATTCAGACCAAATCCTGACGGATGAAAGCAGTCCACAAGGGTTTCACTGTTCACCATGTTGTACCTGTGTGTGTGTGTGTGTGTGTGTGTGTGTGTGTGTGTGTGTGTGTGTGTGTGTGTGTTACCAGGTATGTGAATTGTGGATCATGAAAATGAATGAGGGCCATTTAAAACCCCTTTATTCATAGGCTACTTGGTTAATGCACAGCCAGGATAATAAGATGTGCATATGCGAAGCTGCAGAACCAGACTTGATTAAGGGGAGGGGAGGTGAGGCTTGGCTTTTAATCAAATTAAACAAAATGGAGGGGGAAACAAATAGTTTTTTAAAATGTTTTTAAATGAGAGTCACAGGCACAAAAGGCACGTCTCTTGTTCAATGGGCACTGTGCATCACGGCTGGATAGCTGAAATCCATTACCAACTGGGTTACTGCTGAGACCTGCTTAGTGCTGCATGAAATTGTCACTTGTGTGCTTAAAATTCATGACTTGAAGATGCTCTAAATTTGAATTGAATTTAATGTAAGTAATCCACTTCATGAAGTTGAAGAATAGAATTGGAAGTTTACATTTAATTGGAATTGAGAGAGACAGAGAGAGACAGAGAGACAGAGACAGAGGGAGACAAGAGACAGAGACAGAGAGAGACAGAGAGTGACAGAGAGAGACAGAGAGAGAGAGAGAGAGAGAGAGAGAGAGACAGAGAGCGACAGAGAGACACAGAGAGAGAAAGAGACAGAGAGACAGAGACAGAAAGAGACAGAGAGACACAGAGAGAGAGAGACAGAGAGCGACAGAGAGACACAGAGAGAGAAAGAGACAGAGAGACAGAGACAGAAAGAGACAGAGAGAGACAGAGAGAGAGAGACAGAGAGCGACAGAGAGACACAGAGAGAGAAAGAGACAGAGAGACAGAGAGACAGAGACAGAAAGAGACAGAGAGACAGAGACAGAGAGAGACAGAGAGACACAGAGAGAGACAGAGACAGAGGGGACAAGTATGTGTGTGTGGCTGGGGGAGAGAAAACTGCTAAATTCTAAAGTTCAAAGTAAAGCTGAACACATTGAGCCCACACACACACACACACACACACACACACACACACACACACAGACACACACACACACACACACACACACACACACACACACACACACACAGATTGAAAAGGGGAGAGATCTCCTCCAGTGGTGCTTTGATGTTGGGGAACACTAAAATAGCAGCCAGTCTGATTCTGTGTAATACTGTAGCAACCTACCAGTAGAAGAGAACACAGTGTGTCCCCTCCCACACACACCAAACAGACATAGATAGATACTGCTCGGGAGAGCTGTGTGTGTGTGTGTGTGTGTGGACCAGGGACCAGAGCCAAGACACTGGCTGCTCGCTCTGCATCAACACACACACACACAAACACACACTCCTCACCATCCCAGTATCTGAAGGAGAGGGTATAAGGACATTAGATGGGGAGAAAATATAAAGTGAGTGGTGAGGAGAGAAGGAACGAGCAGAGAGGAAATGGGGAGGCAGGAGAGAAGAGATGAAGCAAAGGGAAGTGGATTGAAGAGGGGGAATGGGGGGAGGAGGGGAGAGGGAGAAGAAAGTAGGAAGAGAGCTTGGGATAAATGTAGCCCGAGGCTGCTGTGGCCTCCCATCGTTCCAAATGGAATGAGCAGTGTGATTGTGTGTGTGTGTGTGTGTGTGTGTGTGTGTGTGTGTGTGTGTGTGTGTGTGTGTGTGTGTGTGTGTGAGAGAGAGAGAGACACGGGAACACAAACCTGATTACCCAGCCCCTGTAGGGGAGACAAATCTACATAATTTTCTTTCGCATCTTCACAAACCCCACTGAAAATGGGGGCAATTCAGTTACCCTGGCAACCAGTGTGCCTGCCTGCAGAATACAATTGATGGAGGGGGAAAACACAGACAGACAGACAGACAGACAGACAGACAGACAGACAGACAGACAGACAGGCAGGCAGGCAGGCAGGCAGGCAGGCAGACAGACAGACAGACAGACAGACAGACAGACAGACAGACAGACAGACAGACAGACAGACAGACAGACAGACAGACAGACATACAGACAGACAGACAGACAGACAGACAGACAGACAGATAGTGAGAGAGACAGACAGAGAGGCAAAGAGACAGACAGACAGACAGACAGACAGACAGACAGACAGACAGACAGACAGACAGACAGACAGACAGACAGACAGACAGACAGACAGACAGGCAGACAGACAGGCAGACAGACAGGCAGACAGACAGACAGACAGACAGACAGACAGACAGACAGACAGACAGACAGACAGACAGACAGACAGACAGACAGACAGACAGACAGACAGACAGACAGACAGACAGACAGAGAAGCAGACAGAGAAGCAGAGACAGAGAGACAGAAGCAGAAAGACCCTCAATAAAAGTGGAGTGCGGCCCAGCCCCAGAAGTGACTCTTCTTATCAACTGTATGGAAGGACTCCTTTGTGTTGTCTTAGGAATGCCTCATTATCTCTCCAACCCCATTGGTCTCCCCTCTGAGAAGCAGAGGCTCTGTGGTCTTTACAGGTCTGTAGGTCTGATATCTTATTGGAGGTTCATTTCACAGTAATACTATTGGTAAACATATGAGGTCTTAGATTCCTAGTCTCTTTCTCATATGTACTTGTGGTGAGATACCGACACTCTTTCTTACTCTCTCTTTCCCTCTCCCATGAGCTTTGGGGTTTCTTTGTCTCTCTCTTTTCTCACTCTGATCATGCTTAGAATAATGCTTTGCTAATGTCAGTATTGCCTTGTCACTTAAGCTTCATGCCTTCTACACTACATGACCCAAAGTATGTGGACTCCTGCTCGTGGGACACCTCCTTCCAAAATCATGGTCATTAATATGGAGTTGGTCCCTCCTTTGCTGCAATAACAACCTCCACTCTTCTGGGAAGGCTTTCCACTAGATGTTGGAACATTGCTGCAGGGACTTGTTTCCATTCAGCCATGAGCATTAGTGAGGTCGAGCACTGATGTTGGGATATTAGGCCTGGCTGACAGTCGGCGTTCCAATTCATCCCAAAGGTGTTCGATGGGGTTGCGGTCAGGACTCTGTGCAGGCCAGTCAAGTTCTGACACACCAATCTCGACAAACCATTTCTGTATGGACCTCGCTTTGTGCACAGGGACATAGTCATGCTGAAACAGGAAAGGGTCTTTCCCAAACTGATGTCACAAAGAAGCACAGAAGCATATCTATAATGTCATTGTATGCTGTAACAAACAAAAAAATCCCTTCACTAGAACTAAGGGGTCTAGCCCGAACCATGAAAAACTGCCCCAGACCATTATTTCTCATCCACCAAACTTTACAGTTGGCACTATGCATTTCGGCAGGTAGAGCTCTCCTGGTAACCGCCAAATCCAGATTCATCCATCGGACTGCCAGATGGTTATGCGTGATTCATCACTCCAGAGAACGTGTTTCCACTGCTCCAGCGTCCAATGGAGGCGAGCGTTATACCACTCCAGTCGACGCTTGGCGTTGCGCATGGTGATCTCGGCCATTTCGTGAAGCTCCCGACAAAACAGTTATTGCTGATGTTGCTTCCAGTAGCAGTTTGGAACTCGGTAGTGAGTGTTGCAACCGAGGACAGCACTTGCCGGTCCAGTTCTGTGAGCTTGCTCCTAGGCGTTTCCACTAAACAATAACATCACTTACAGTTAACCGGGGCAGCTCTAGCAGGGCAGAAATTGTACAAATTGACTTGTTGGAAAGGTGCCATCCTATGACGGTGACACGTTGAAAGTCACGGAGCTCTTCAGTAAGGCCATTCTAGTGCCAATGTTTGTCTATGGAGATTACATGGCTGTGTGCTCGATTTTATACACCTGTCAGCAAAGGGTGAGGCTGAAATAGACAAATCCAATCATTTGGAAGTGTGTCCACAAACATTTGTATAGAATCCATTAATTTTACAATGTTAATAAAATATCTGCCTTTGACATAGACAATTCTCAGACCAATTCATGCTAATCAACGTCAACTCATTGCCTAATGATTGCTTGTATAGTCTTATTTCTACGAGTCATGTGAGGTACACAGTGCATTCGGAAAAGCATTAAGACACCTTGACTTTTTCCAAATGTGGTTACGTTACAGCCTAATTCTAAAATGGATGAAATAAAACATGTTCCTCAACAGTCTATGCACCAAAAAAACATAATGACAAAGTGAACACAGGTTTTTGGAATTTTTTGCAAATGTATTAAACATTTTAAAAGACAGAAATACCTTATTTACATAAGTATTCAGACCTTTTGCTATGAGACTCGAAATTGAGCTCAGGTGCATCCTGTTTCCGTTGATCAATCTTGAGATGTTTCTACAACTTGATTGAAGTCCACTTGGTCAGGGAGGTGACCAAGAACCTGATGGTCACTCTGACAGAGCTCCAAAGTTCCTCTGTGGAGATGGGAGAACCTTCTAGAAGGACAAACATCTCTCCAGTACTCAACCAATCAGGCCTTTATGGTAGAGTGTTCAGATGGAAGCCACTCCTCCGCTTGGAGTTTCCCAAAAGGCACCTAAAGGAATCTCAGACCATGAGAAACAAGATTCTCTGGTCTGATGAAACCAAGATTGAACTCTTTGGCCTGAATGCCAAGCGTCACGCCTGGAGGAAACCTGGCACAATCCCTACGGCGAAGCATGGTGGTGGCAACATCATGCTGTGGGGATATGTTTCAGCGGCAGGGACAGGGAGACTAGTCAGGATCGAGGGAAAGATGAACGGAGCAAAGTACAGAGAGAAACTTGAAGAAAACCTGCTCCAGAGCGTTCAGGAAAGTTCACCTTCTAATGGGACAACGACCCTAAGCACACAGCCAAGACAACGCAGGAGTGGCTTTGGGACAAGTCCCTGAATGTCCTTGAGTGGCCCAGCCAGAAAACGGACTGGAAACCAATCAAACATTTCTGGAGAGACCTTAAAATAGCTGTGCAGCGACGCTCCCCATTCAACCTGACAGAGCTTGAGAGGATCTGCAGAGAAGAATGGGAGAAACTCCCCAAATACAGGTGTGCCAAGCTTGTAGCGTCATACCCAAGAAGACGAGGCTGTAATCGCTGCCAAAGGTGCTTCAACAAAGTACTGAGTAAAGGGTCTTGTCTCAAAACCTGTTTTTGCTTTGTCATCATGAAGTATTGTGTGTAGATTGATGGGGGAAAAAACTATTTGATCCTTTTTAGAATAAAGTTGTAACGTAACAAAATATGGAAAAAGTCAAGGGGTCTGAATACTTTCAAAATGTACTGTATATAATATGCATATACAGTTGAAGTCGAAAGTTTACATACACTTAGGTTGGAGTCATTAAAACTTGTTTTTCAACCACTCCACATAATTTCTTGTTAACAAGCTATAGTTTTGGCAAGTAGGTTAGTACTGTGTGCATCTACTGTGTGCATGACACAAGTCATTTTTACAACAATTGTTTACAGACAGATTATTTCACTGTATCACAATTCCAGTGGGTCAGAAGTTTACATACACTACGTTTAAAGTACCTTTAAACAGTTGGAAAATTCCAGAAAATGATGTCATGGCTTTAGAAGCTTATGATAGGCTAATTGACATCATTTGAGTCAAGTTGAGGTGTACCTGTGGATGTATTTCAAGGCCTACTTTCAAACTCAGTGCCTCTTTGCTTGACATCATGGGAAAATCAAAAGAAATCACACAAGACCTCAGAAAACTGTAGACCTCCACAAGTCTGGTTCATCCTTGGGTGCAATTTCCAAACGCCTGAAGGGACCACGTTCATCTGTACAAACAATAGTACGCAAGTATAGACACCATGGGACCCCACAGCTGTCATACAGCACAGGAAGGAGATGCGTTCTGCCTCCTAGAGATGAACGTACTTTGGTGTGAAAAGTGCAAATCAATCCCAGAACAACAGCAAAGGACATTTTGAAGATGCTGGAGGAAGCAGGTACAAAAGTATCTATATCCACAGAAAAACGAGTCCTATATCGAAACACAACCTGAAAGGCCGCTCAGCAAGGAAGAAACCACTGCTTCAAAGCCGCCATAAAAAAGCCAGACTACGGTTTGCAACTGCACATGGGGACAAAGATTGTATTTTTTGGAGAAATGTCCTCTAGTCTGATGAAACAAAAATAGAACTGTTAGGCTTGCATGCCTAAGAACACCATCCCAACCGTGAAGCACGGGGGTGGCAGCATTATGTTGTGGGGTTGCTTTGCTTCAAGAGGGACTGGTGCACTTCACAAAATAGATAGCATCATGAGGGCGGAAAATTATGTGGATATATTGAAGCAACATCTGAAGACATCAGTCAGGAAGTTAAAGCTTGGTCGCAAATGGGTCTTTCAAGTGGACAATGACCCCAAGCATACTTCCAAAGTTGTGGCAAAATGGCTTAAGGACAACAAAGTCAAGGTATTGGAGTGGCCATCACAAAGCCCTGACCTCAATCCTATAGAACATTGGGGGGCAGAACTGAAAAAGCGTCTGCGAGCAAGGAGGCCTACAAACCTGACTCAGTTACACCAGCTCTGTCAGGAGGAATGACCCAAAATTCACCCATTCAACTTAATCTGGGAAGCTTGTGGAAGGCTACCCGAAACATTTGACACAAGTTAAACAATTTAAAGGCCATGCTACCAAATGCTAATTGAGTGTATGTAAACTTCTGACCCACTGGGATTATGATGAAAGAAATAAAGAAATAAAAGCTGAAATAAATCATTCTCTCTACTATTATTCTGACATTTCACATTCGTAAAATAAAGTGGTGATCCAAACTGACCTAAGACAGGGAATTTTTACTAGGATTAAATGTCAGGAATTGAAAAACTGAGATGAAATATAGTTGGCTAAGGTGTATGTAAACTTCCGACTTCCACTGTATCATACATGATAAATATCACTACACTACAAAAGGAGAGAACCTTATCTTTGCAGTGTGAAGCAATCCTCTCTCCTCTAGTGGCTTGGTGATACTGACTTGGCCTGTCACATCACTAGTCCTTGAGGTTCGAAGCCATTCTGCACCACCGAGGACAGGGTTTCTCAAACTTGGTTATCAGGACTACAAGGGGTGCACAACACAGCCGATTCAAATAATCAACTTATCATCACTGTGTACTGTTAGGTTAAAACATTTAAAACGACCACCCCTTGGGTCCCGAGGACCGAGTTTGGGAAACGCTGACCTAGGACCTCGCAGTCCTATCCCAGAATGCACTGTGGTGTATACCAGTGGGCAAGTGGCGGCTCCCGCCCTCGCTCCATCGAAAGGATCTCCCAGGAAGCATGTTCACATTCATCCCAGATACACACACACGCACGCACACACACACACACACACACACTACATAATTTAACCCTCTCCTCTCTCCCCAGCCTGTCGCACACACACACACACACAAACACACACACACACACTACATAATTTAACCCTCTCCTCTCTCCCCAGCCTGTCGCACACACACACTACATAATCTACATAATTTAACCCTCTCCTCTCTCCCCAGCCTGTCGCACACACACACACACACACAAACACACACACTACATAATTTAACCCTCTCCTCTCTCCCCAGCCTGTCGCACACACACACTACATAATCTACATAATTTAACCCTCTCCTCTCTCCCCAGCCTGTCGCACACACACACACACACACACACACACACACACACACACACACAATCTACATAATGCAGAAACCTGTATCCTCTCTCACCATGGGACTTGTCTGTGTGTTTTTATTGTATCACTCATCCCAGTTTATTTACAGCTGCTGGTCTTTCTTCTCTCCTCCGTAAAACAATCAATCAATACTGGATGTGTGTGTGTGTGTGTGTGTGTGTGTGTGTGTGTGTGTGTGTGTGTGTGTGTTTGTGTGCGTGTATGACAGGCTGGGGAGAGAGGAGAGGGTTAAATACGAACACACATATGAACATACATGCTGTGTGTGTCCTCATCTGTGTCCGTGTCTCAGTGTGTGTACGACTGCAATATTTAAACCGGAAAGTGTGTGTCTTTGTTTAAACCTGGGCTTTATATAGAGCTCAGTGTTCCTATTGCTATCAACTTTTCCCACCAGCACCAACATCCTATCTCTCTGGGACACACACACACACACACACACAGGAGTGATTATTGGGATTATTGGGCCAAGCAGCCTCAGCGGGCGTGTCTAAAGCTAATGTGTCAGATTTCATCATAACTGACAAACATTACTAAAGAGAGGAGAGAAGGGGGGGGAGACATAGCAGAGAAGGAGTGTTTTGGACTGGTGCTCCTGACACTGCTCTCATTGTTCGGCTCACACGTAGCCAGAGAGAAAGAAAGAGAGAAAGAGAGGGGTGTCCGAGTGCAAGGCTCATGTTTCACATTCTTACACACTCTCACCGGTTGCTCTGCGGTTGCTGTGAGTGTGTGTGTGTGTGTGTGCTAGCGTGCGCGTGTGTGTGCGCGAGTGCGCATTGTCACTAGGCAGAGCGTGGCACCAGGAGCACAGAGAGAAACGGAAACCTTCCATGACACACACATACAGCTCTGACCTCCAACTATGCTTCAAGACAACATATGAGGGGCTGAAGAAACATACTGAGTAGTTAGACAGGAGAGCCAGCAACCAGTGGGTTGCCAGTTCAAATCCCAGGTACGATGGGAAAAATCTGTTAGGGAAGGGAGCTGGCAACCGGAGGGTTGCTGCAGAGTTGTGGATTCGAGTCACATGACTTGAACTCGAGACAGACTTGAGTCATACATTTGACGACTTGATAGAAAATAAAATGACTTAAGACTTGGAGCCTTGACACTTGACTTTATCTGGCTAGGTTTGTAATGTTGTGATACAGCCTAGAATCGAACCAGGGTCTGTAGTGACATCTCTAGCGCTGAGATGCAGTGCCATAGACCCCTGCGCCACTTGGGTTTGAGGGTACTGTTTGTCACCGTTATAATACAATGAATGTATTGTTCAGTTTTGTGTTGCATAGTGGCTTTGCTGGCATAAGATTCACAAGAGACTACATGTTTTAGTTCCTGTTTGACAGATTTGAATTGATTTCTCGAGGGGAACCAGGCTGTACAGTCTGGCCCTCTACTTGCATTCGTTCAGATAGGACAGGTTAAGTCTGATACAGAGGCCTGTTGCCTGTGCATGTTGGGTCAATCTACTTGTATGTTTTGTATTATATGGTGCTTTCATCATTGGATCACCAAGACCTGTAAATACGTCTACACTGAGCACATCAACCTGCCTTGTCTTCTGCTGATGTCATGCCCTTACCACTGCTACAAGGTCCCTATTTTACAATGACATCATCCAAACGTGTTGAAGACAAAATAATGAAAAAGGCCTCAATAAATAGACAAAGATTTGTAGTTGTTGCATGTTATGATTTTTTTTTTTACTTGACTTGCAAACTCGTGACTCGACTTTGCTCTTAGACTGCACGGCATGGACTTGACTCGAGGTCTTGACCCGTTCTACTCGTGACTCGACTTTGCTCTTAGACTGGACGGCATGGACTTGACTCGAGGTCTTGACCCGTTCTACTTGGGACTCGACTTGCCCTTAGAATGCGCCGCATGGACTTGACCCGTTCTACTTGGGACTCGACTTGCTTGTGACTTGGTCCCACCTCAAATCCTAGATTCCATGGTCTGGCCGGCTCCCTTCTCTCCACTGGGATTCTCTGCCTCTGACCATATTACAGGGGCTGAGTCACTGGCTCACTAGTGCTCTTCCATGCCGTCCCTAGGAGGGGTGCGTCACTTGAGTGGGTTGAGTCACTGACGTGATTTTCCTGTCCGGTTTTGCGCCTCCCTCGGGCTTGTGCGGTTGAGGAGATCTACGTGGGCTATACTCAGCCTTGTGTCAGGGTAGTAAGTTCGTGGTCTGTTGATATCCCTCTAGTGGTGTGGGGGCTGTGCTTTGGCAAAGTGGGTGGGGTTATATACTGCCTGGTTGGCCCTGTCTGGGGGTATTGTCGGACGGGGCCACAGTGTCCCCCGACTCACCCCTGTCTCAGTCCCCAGTATCTATGCTACAATAGTCTCTGTGGCGGGGACTAGGGTCAGTCTGTTATATCTCATGTCCTGTGTGAATTTATGTATGCTCCCTCTAATTCTCTCGCCCTCCCCTTCCGGAGGACCTGGGACCATGCCTCAGGACTAACTGGCCTGATGACTCCTTGCTGTCCACAGTCCACCTGGTCATGCTGCTGCTCCAGTTTCAACTGTTCTGCCTGCGGCTAGGGAACCCTGACCTGTTCACCGGACGTACTACCTTGTCCCAGACCTTCTGCTTTCGACGCTCTCTCTCTACCGCACCTGCTGTCTCGACCTCTGAATGCTCGGCTATGAAAAGCCAACTGACATTTACTCCTGCGGGACTGACTGACCTGTTGCACCCTCTACAACCACTTTGATTATTATTTGACCCTGCTGGTCATCTAAACTTAACATGTGTAAATATTTGTATGAACGTAACAAGATTCAACAACTGAGACATAAACTGAACAAGTTCCACAGACATGTGACTAACAGAAATGGAATAATGTGTCCCTGAACAAAGGGGGGGGCCACCAGCTGCATTAAGTACTGCAGTGCATCTCCTCCTAATGGACTGCACCAGATTTGCAAGTTCTTGCTATGAGATGTTACCCAGCTCTTCCACCAAGGCACCTGCAAGTTCCCAGACTATTCTGGGGGGAATGGGCCTAGCACTCACCCTCATCCAACAGGTCCCAGAAGTGCTCAATGGGACTGAGATCCAGGCTCTTCACTGTCCATGGCAGAACACTGACATTCCTGTCTTGCAGGAAATCACGCACAGAACGAGCAGTATGGCTGGTGGCATTGTCATGCTGGAGGGTCATGTCAGGATGAGCCTGCAGGAAGGGTACCACATGAGGGAGGAGGATGTCTTCCCTGTAACGCACAGAGTTGAGATTGCCTGCAATGACAACAAGCTCAGTCCGATGATGCTGTGACACACCGCCCCAGACCATGACGGACCCTCCACCTCCAAATCGATCCCGCTCCAGAGTACAGGCCTCGGTGTAACGCTCATTCCTTCGACGATAAACACAAATCCGATCATCACCCCTGGTGAGACAAAACCTGCTACTCGTCAGTGAAGAGCACTTTTTGCCAGTCCTGTCTGGACCAGCGGCGGTGGGTTTGTGCCCATAGACGACGTTGTTGCCAGTGATGTCTGGTGAGGACCTGCCTTACAACAGGCCTACAAGCCCTCAGTCCAGCCTCTCTCAGCCTATTGCAGACAGTCTGAGCACTGATGGAGGGACTGTACGTTTCTGGTGTAACTCGGGGAGTTGTTGTTGCCATCCTGTACCTGTCCCACAGGTGTGATGTTCAGATGTACCAATCCTGTGCAGGTGTTGTTACACGTGGTCTGCCACTGTGAGGACGGTCAGCTGTCCATCCTGTCTCACTGTAGCGCTGTCTTAGGCATCTGTACGGACATTGCAATTTATTACCCTGGCCACATCTGCAGTCCTCATGCCTTCTTGCAGCATGATTAAGGCACGTTCACGTAGGTGAGCAGGGAACCTGGGCATCTTTCTTTTTGTGTTTTTCAGAGTCAGTAGAAAGGCCTCTTTAGTGTCCTGGGTTTTCATAACTGTGACCTTAATTGCTTACCGTCTGTAAGCTGTTAGTGTCTTAACGACCGTTCCACAGGTGCATTTTCAGTCATTGTTTATGGTTCATTGAACAAGCATGGGAAACAGTGTTTAAACCCTTTACAATGAAGATCTGTTAAGTTATTTGGATTTCTACGAATTATCTTTGAAAGACAGGGTCCTGAAAAAGGGACATTTCTTTTTTTCCTGAGTTTACTAACAACTTGAAGAACAATCTGGCCTTAAATGGCCATGTACTCTTATAATCTCCACCTGGCACAGTCAGAAGAGGACTGGCCACCCCTCAGAGCCTGGTTCCTCTCTAGGTTTCTTCCTAGGTTCATGCCTTTCTAGTTTATCCTAACCACCGTGCTTCATCTGCATTTGCTTGCTGTTTGGGGTTTTAGGCTGGATTTTCTGTATAAGCACTTTGTGACATCTGCTGATGTAAAAAGGGCGTGATAAATACATTTGATTGATTGATTGGTTATGCCCTTGAGCAAGGCAATTAAACCCCACAACAACAGCTCCCCGAGGTCTCAGTGTGGCAGCACCTAGCACCTCTCCACCCCCCCAAAAAATGTATGTGTCTTTTGGAGCGGTTGGATTAAAAACAGAAGTCAACTTTTGGTTGGACCTTGTGTACAATTGAGCAATAAAGTTATTATAAAATATCTTCAAGGTGGCTTATGGCTGGGGAACAAAAAACAGCTAACCTGTTTCTATTCTTCAGACAGACAGTACAGTTGCCCTGCATACAGGACTGTCTACTGTTGACGAATGCTTCAGCTGACGCCATGCAAAACACATAGCAGTTACACAGTGCACACATCAAAGCAGGAACACCTGACTGTGAGGCAAAGGAGCCATTGCACAATCCCAGCATGCCTCAGTAATGAGTGTGCGTTTAAGGGGCAGTGGCCTGTGTGTTTGCATTCACCAATCAGAGCGGTTTGAACATCTGTTATCTAATGAGGATAGATAGTATCCAATGAGCATAGATAGAACATCTGGCACCAATGATCGCCATTCTTCCAAAACCTGAACTTTAACCTCTCCTACCTTGCGCCATGGGCTGTTTTTCATCTCGCTCTCTCTCTCTCATTACCACACCCTTCTTCTACATACCATAGTATAGCACAATACATTTCCACAAATTTAACAATGTAGATGGATGATATTCCATCTAAAAAGATCTTTATGCAAAAGTTTATTAAAAATAATAATAATAATTACACACTTCGATTTTCTCCGTTTGAATGACATTTATCAAAAACGTATATACCAACAATACATTGCAGGATTTCATGGTAGCTAATGTTTGTGTTAGCCATGATAGTTACCTGGATTTACTGCTGCTAGTAGTAGCAATCAGGTTAGCATGTGGCTAGCTACAGGGCCGGACTACCGCATTTGGGGCCCCAGGCAACGACCTCTGGTGGTCCCCCACCCTCAGCTAACTTACTGCATTTCAACACATTTTTCCATAGTGCAGAGAGAAACATCTGCAGTTTTATAATACTATTTACACATTTTGTAATGGGGCTAAGAGAAAAGAATTAAGTTTGAAAGCTCATTTCCTGTAATTCTATACTTTTTGCCATGGGGCAGAGAGATAACTTTGCCGTTTTGAAACTCATTTCCTGCTATTCTACACATTTTGCCATGAGGCAGAGAGATAACTTTGCCGTTTTGAAACTCATTTCCTGCTATTCTACACATTTTGCCATAAGGGAGAGATAACTTTGCCGTTTTGAAACTCATTTCCTGCTATTCTACACATTTTGCCATGAGGCAGAGAGATAACTTTGCCGTTTTGAAACTCATTTCCTGCTATTCTACACATTTTGCCATAAGGCTGAGAGACAAGTTTGCAGTTTAAAGATATTTTCAACCCTCCCAACCCAAACTATTATTCACATTTTTGTTTGGGGGTTTAGGGGCCAGTTTGGTGTAACAGTTTGGTTATAGACGTTCAATGTCTACTATGATGGGAAAGGTGTATCTTAATTTGGCGTAACAGTAGGAGAAATGCTGATGTGCTGAACTGCTAATAAGTCAGGTGTTTCCAGGCTGCTCGTGGGCAGCCAGTAGGGGAAAGCCAGAGGTATAAGAGTCCCTATTCTAAAAGTCTGCGAGCTGTAGAAGTGTTTTTTAAAAATGGAGGGGGCTGATACAGAATAAATAAAACACTCCTGCGCGTCTACTGCTCCTCCTTACGTCACATCCGGAAAGCGTGTCCCGACATGCCTTCATGAATGTCGTATTGGGACTTTTAGTTGGAAGGATGAAACAAATCAGAATGTTTAACAGCAACCTAATTCTGCAATCTTCCATTTAAATCAATAATCCCCCCCCCACACACACACACACACACACACACACACTAACGGTCAATACACAAGCTGTTCAGAATCAACATGGTAAGTAGGAGAGAAAATGCCCAGCCCATTCATTCTCACCGGCGTGTAGCCCAGCGGTGTGTGTACTTTGGAGAAGGCTGACTCGGCATATTAGCCTAATTGTGTTTCTGAATTGGGTGGTGTGTGAGTGTTTCTCTGTGTAATTAAACAAAATGTATGCATTCAATGTAGAACAGAGAGGAAGCAGAAAGAAAGTCAATGGGACCATTTTTAACTGGACAGCAGATAGTGCTGACACAGCGTGCACACACACACACTCACACCTGTCAGATGGAGAGACCCTGGGAACAAACTGTTTCTCTGCTAAGTGAAGGAGAAAAATACACTATTCCTCCATCACTCCCTCCCCACCCTCCCCTTTCCATCCGTCCTTCACATTTGAATCTGGCCTCCTCCATCCTCTCCTGCACATGTCTCTTCTTCCTCTTCTCTGTCAACACAGAGAACAGACACATGCAGCTAGCACCATACACACACACACACACACACACGTAGACACACACACGCACGTAGACACACAAGCGTGCACACCTCAACAGGTATGACGCATCCTCTGTACCGATCACTCCATCAGCTGCAAGGACCAACAACTTTCTCTGTCTCTCTGTCTCTGTCTCTCCAGTATACCTTTATTTGTCTCTGTCTCTACAGTATACCTTTATTTGTCTCTGTATCTTTCTCTACAGTATACCTTTATTTGTCTGTCTCTACAGTATACCTTTATTTGTCTCTGTCTCTTTCTCTACAGTATACCTTTATTTGCCTCTGTCTCTACAGTATACCTTTATTTGTCTCTGTATCTTTCTCTACAGTATACCTTTATTTGTCTGTCTCTACAGTATACCTTTATTTGTCTCTGTCTCTTTCTCTACAGTATACCTTTATTTGCCTCTGTCTCTACAGTATACCTTTATTTGCCTCTGTCTCTACAGTATACATTTATTTGCCTCTGTCTCTACAGTATACCTTTATTTGTCTCTGTCTCTTTCTCTACAGTATACCTTTATTTGTCTCTGTCTCTACAGTATACCTTTATTTGTCTCTGTCTCTTTCCCTACAGTATACCTTTATTTGTCTCTGTCTCTACAGTATACCTTTATTTGTCTCTGTCTCTACAGTATACCTTTATTTGTCTCTGTCTCTACAGTATACCTTTATTTGTCTCTGTCTCTGTCTCTACAGTATACCTTTATTTGTCTCTGTCTCTACAGTATACCTTTATTTGTCTCTGTCTCTACAGTATACCTTTATTTGTCTCTGTCTCTTTCTCTACAGTATACCTTTATTTGTCTCTGTCTCTACAGTATACCTTTATTTGTCTCTGTCTCTTTCTCTACAGTATACCTTTATTTGCCTCTGTCTCTGTCTCTACAGTATACCTTTATTTGTCTATGTCTCTACAGTATACCTTTATTTGTCTCTGTCTCTACAGTATACCTTTATTTGTCTCTGTCTCTTTCTCTACAGTATACCTTTATTTGTCTCTGTCTCTTTCTCTACAGTATACCTTTATTTGTCTCTGTCTCTACAGTATACCTTTATTTGTCTCTGTCTCTTTCTCTACAGTATACCTTTATTTGTCTCTTTCTCTACAGTATACCTTTATTTGTCTCTGTCTCTACAGTATACCTTTATTTGCCTCTGTCTCTGTCTCTACAGTATACCTTTATTTGTCTCTGTCTCTACAGTATACCTTTATTTGTCTCTGTCTCTGTCTC
This sequence comes from Oncorhynchus tshawytscha, assembly GCF_018296145.1. Taxonomy (NCBI): domain Eukaryota; kingdom Metazoa; phylum Chordata; class Actinopteri; order Salmoniformes; family Salmonidae; genus Oncorhynchus; species Oncorhynchus tshawytscha. The sequence goes on along the minus strand of NC_056435.1, from coordinate 28,929,177 downwards.
TACAGTATACCTTTATTTGTCTCTGTCTCATTCTCTACAGTATACCTTTATTTGTCTCTGTCTCTACAGTATACCTTTATTTGTCTCTGTCTCTACAGTATACCTTTATTTGTCTCTGTCTCTACAGTATACCTTTATTTGTCTCTGTCTCTACAGTATACCTTTATTTGTCTCTGTCTCTACAGTATACCTTTATTTGTCTCTGTCTCTGTCTCTACAGTATACCTTTATTTGTCTCTGTCTCATTCTCTACAGTATACCTTTATTTGTCTCTGTCTCTACAGTATACCTTTATTTGTCTCTGTCTCTACAGTATACCTTTATTTGTCTCTGTCTCTTTCTCTACGGTATACCTTTATTTGTATACCTTTATTTGTCTCTTTCTATTTGTCTCTGTCTCTACAGTATACCTTTATTTGTCTCTGTCTCTACAGTATACCTTTATTTGCCTCTGTCTCTACAGTATACCTTTATTTGTCTCTGTCTCTACAGTATACCTTTATTTGTCTCTGTCTCTACAGTATACTTTATTTGTCTCTGTCTCTCTATACCTTTATTTGTCTCTGTCTCTACAGTATACCTTTATTTGTCTCTGTCTCTACAGTATACCTTTATTTGTCTCTGTCTCTACAGTATACCTTTATTTGTCTCTGTCTCTACAGTATACCTTTATTTGTATCTGTCTCTACAGTATACCTTTATTTGCCTCTGTCTCTACAGTATACCTTTATTTGCCTCTGTCTCTACAGTATACCTTTATTTGCCTCTGTCTCTACAGTATACCTTTATTTGTCTCTGTCTCTTTCTCTACAGTATACCTTTATTTGTCTCTGTCTCTACAGTATACATTTATTTGTCTCTGTCTCTACAGTATACCTTTATTTGTCTCTGTCTCTACAGTATACCTTTATTTGTCTCTGTCTCTTTCTTTGTCTCTGTCTCTACAGTATACATTTATTTGTCTACAGTATACCTTTATTTGTCTCTGTCTCTACAGTATACATTTATTTGTCTCTGTCTCTTTCCCTACAGTATACCTTTATTTGTCTCTGTCTCTACAGTATACCTTTATTTGTCTCTGTCTCTACAGTATACCTTTATTTGTCTCTGTCTCTACAGTATACATTTATTTGTCTCTGTCTCTTTCCCTACAGTATACCTTTATTTGTCTCCGTCCCTCTATTTATACAGGAACACGACATTCAGCCCTTCTCAACAGCGTCCGTCTGTCTTTCTGCTTCTGTCTCTGCTTCTCTGTCTGCTTCTCTGTCTGTCTGTCTGTCTGTCTGTCTGTCTGTCTGTCTGTCTGTCTGTCTGTCTGTCTGTCTGTCTGTCTGTCTGTCTGTCTGTCTGTCTGTCTGTCTGTCTGTCTGTCTGTCTGTCTGTCTGTCTGTCTGTCTGTCTGTCTGTCTGTGTGTGTGTGTGTGTGTGTGTGTGTGTGTGTGTGTGTGTGTGTGTGTGTGTGTGTGTGTGTGTGTGTGTGTGTGTGTGTGTATCCATGTCCGGGGTATAGGTTGGCGGTTCAGGACAAAATGGAATCAGGCCTCAAACAAGAAGCAAGCAGCATGTACACGCACACACAATATGTGTTGTACACTGACTCCCGATCCTCTCTCCCCCTCCCTCACACACAGAAAACCGCTCTCTCCCCCTCCCTCACACACAGACTACCGCTCTCTCCCTCACACACAGAAAACCGCTCCTCCCCTCCCTCACACACACAGACACACAGACTACCGCTCTCTCCCCATCCCTCACACACAGACTACCGCTCTCTCCCCCTCCCTCACACACAGACTACCGCTCTCTCCCCTCCCACACACACAGACTACCGCTCTCCCCCATCCCTCACACACAGAAAACCGCTCTCTCCCCCTCCCTCACACACAGACTACCGCTCTCTCCCCTCCCACACACACAGACTACCGCTCTCTCCCCATCCCTCACACACAGACTACCGCTCTCTCACCATCTCTCCCCTCCCTCACACACAGACTACCGCTCTCTCACCATCTCTCCCCTTCCCTCACACAGACTACCGCTCGCTCTCCATCTCTCTCCCTCCCTCACACAGACTACCGCTCTCTCCCCATCCCTCACACACAGACTACCGCTCTCTCACCATCTCTCCCCCTCCCTCACACACAGACTACCGCTCTCTCACCATCTCTCCCCTCTTCCCTCCCTCACACAGACTACCGCTCGCTCTCCATCTCTCTCCCTCCCTCACACAGACTACCGCTCTCTCTCTCTCCATCTCTCTCCCTCCCTCACACAGACTACCGCTCTCTCTCCATCTCTCTCCCTACCTCACACAGACTACCGCTCTCTCACCATCTCTCTCCCTCCCTCACACAGACTACCACTCTCTCTCCATCTCTCCCCCTCCCTCACACACAGACTACCGCTCGCTCTCCATCTCTCTTCCTCCCTCACACAGACTACCGCTCTCTCACCATCTCTCCCCCTCCCTCACACAGACTACCACTCTCTCTCCTTCACACACACTCACAAACTTCCTTGCTCTCTCACACACAGATGGAGTGAACAGTCATCTGATTGAGCCTTGCAATCCACCTCTGAGTGTGGGTCGTTAGAAACACACACACACAGTTCAGCAATAATTGACTATGGGTCGTTAGGAGATCGTACTAAAGTGGACAATGGGAGATTAGGGGAACTTAATGACCGCTTTACAAAGCCTCTACTAGCATAAACATACACACACACACACACACGCACCAGTACACACACAGGCAAGTAATCATGTATGATGATGACAGATTAGAAGGTAATTGCAGACGGGGCCAGTGTTTCAATAGGTTTGAATTCTATCGGTTTGACTAAGAAATGGTCGTCTGGCTTTCGGTTGCCCTGGATACTGACGGAGAGGCACTGCACGTTCTCACGTTGCTGTAAGACCAGCACAAAGCCACGGTGGACTAGGTTGTCAGGAAACGGAGGAGGTACGTCGACAGTTCTACCTGGACTTGTCCCGTGCCACATTCTCCCCTGAAAAAAAGACAGTTCTAGCAGCAGGTGGCCTCTGCTCTCTCCATCATTCCCTTTGTCTTTCTCTCTCTGTCTCTCTGTCTGCTGGTTGTGACCCATTTAACAGCAGACTCTGCTATAGACATAACATACTCAGTATTCAGCTGGCCCACTCTTTCCCTAGTGCTCCGTCTGATCAAATATACATTAAGTCAGCCTGTGAACACGCAAGTAGAGGTACCAAAACACACTCTAAAAACGCACATATGGTGCCTCCTCCATTTTCCGCCATTGTGTGGAAGCAAAATCAGCCTTTCACAATCAGACACACACACACACCATTGACATCATACGTCTCCAAGAGAGTTGCTTAAGCTGGCAGACAATTTTAATATCACAGGGCAGCTTCGTTCCTCAATGGAGCTTAGAACTGTTTGTGTGGTGTGTGTATGTGTAAACGCGAGTGTGTGAACCCATAGCAACTCTCCACCAAGTATCTTTTGGGGGAGAGACGGAGTAGATGGACAGCCTAAAGCAGATATGAACTACGATTTCTCATTTGTCGTCCCCAGAATGGTTCCCTACGGAATCAGGGCAGCTCAGAGCTCAGAGTTCAGCCTTCCAACACTCAGACCTCATTCCAATCAATATTTCTATCAGGAATATAAATGGATTCTTGTTTGTTTGACCAATGCAACAGGGAGAATTTAAACCCTTTCTCAGACATATGACAGGGTTTATTTCTAGAGAGAGAAGACGGAGGATCTCCCTAGGAAAACAACCTGATGCCTCTTTGAGCGAGTGGTTCTCTCTCTGTGTCACACTTGAGACCGTCGTGTGTGTGTGTGTGTGTGTGTGTGTGTGTGTGTGTGCGTGTCCATTTGTGTGTTGTTACTGTCTAACTGCGTTTTGAGTAATTGTGTCGTAGTCGAGATGGTGATCACGATTACGTTTCCTCTTAACATTTGAGTCCCTGCATCTCCGTAGGAGTGACATTCCTCTCTCTCTCACACACACACACACACACACACACACACACACACACACACACACACACCACCTGGGATTGGACTGGAAATAACAGGGGGGGAAAAGTCTGCCTGTGGAATTCCAGAGCTGTGAAATGGGGTGTGCTATTCTGCTGAGCTGCTGGTTCTGGGAATAAAGGACTGAGGAGTTGCATACATGCATTTTCCCAGAGTCCCAGAACAGCCCTGAGGACGGAGAGAAAGAGGAGAAGGGGGAGCCGGGGGAAAAGACAGACAGGCAACACCTCCACATCCCATCACCTCCTCCCCCTTTCAAGAACCTGACAGAATAAACTGTGTGTGTGTGTGTGTGTGTGTATAGCTGCCATGGCACAATATTGCTATCAGGCCTGTAGATTTCTATTCATTTTCCTTGGAGGCGACATGTGCTTTCGTTGCAGGGTGCAGATTAATGTCTTAGTGGGGCTCTGCTGGGATTGAGAGACACCACAGCTATACAGAGAGAGATAGAGAGAGAGATACAAGCAGAATTAAGAGAGAGGGATAGATAGGGGAATACAAATCAATAAAGATGCTTTGTTCAGTAGACTTTTTACACTCGTAAGCACAATAGAAATCCTTTCCAAACTGGTAAAACACAGACTGGTTACCCTGTACGCTGTTTAAAGACAGCGATGACAGGTGTGGTAGGGGAACAGGAGGCCTCGGCAGGGGAACAGGAGGCCTCGGCAGGGGAACAGGAGGACCCGGCAGGGGACAGACACACAGCTAACCCAGCCTGCTGGAGACTCACGAGTTTCAAAGCCCTAGCACGCCACTGATGCCAGGGTGCCAATCTGTCCACACAGGCTGGTCACAGGAAAGAGCCGTCGATTTGGGACGTTGAAAAGGTCCCGAGGACGTGGATATATGCCTTCGTCGGCGCTCACCAAAACAAAAACAATGGCGCAGCGCTGGAACTGACGAGGCTCAGAGCCAGAGCGCGACCCTTAGACCACCGCACAACGGCAATTCACAATTCTCTAACAAGCAGGGAGAGTACTTGATGATACTTAAAACGCATCGTTTTTTAAATTATGTTTGAAGCTTTCCCCAAACCATAGCCCTAACCTTAACCACTCAAAATGTATACCTAAACTTAAGCCTTTGAGCTGTTTCTCTTTTAACCCTGTAACCATGTGGAATTAACCCTGTAACCATGTGGAATTAACCCTGTAACCACGTGGAATCGATCCACAAGCTCAACACTGCCATGTTCAATGGGCATCAGTGGTGTCGTGGAGGATATACACAGCTATACGCTGCAAATCCACTTGTTCTTCAGAGGGCATTGCGTATACTCACTTCTTAATCCCCATGATGCCTATCAAAGTAGTGGAGTGGAGGCCTACGCCGTATCAATGAACAAGGCTGATGGAACAGAACAGAACGCTTAGCTTCAAATGTTGATGAACTGTTATTTCGTCACATTTTAGGCGCAGCGGTGTGCACACGGCAGTAGTAGCGCGAATGTTACAAAATGCAATTTGCGGAAAGACACCGTTCTAAAATGCACGTGCAAACGGTTTCATGGACAGAGATGGAAATATCTGTTAGACATTTAGAAAGAGGGGAGATCTAAAGATGCAACAACTATTATGGGTTGCTAATGTGACTAGGAGAATGCCTTTGGCTGCTAGACAATGAAATAAAAGTTGAAAGAAAACCAATAGAACAGGAGAACGCATAATAAGGAAGTCTTCGTAAAAGAATTGCCTCCACCGTTATAACATTTTGGTTATAGGTTACTTTGAATCAAGGTGAGACATGCCTCATTATCTGAAGTAAAATGTCCAGGTTTAAAACAATTAAGGAATGGGAAAAATATATAGTGATGCTAATGACAGGCCTAATCGTGTTCTTGTAGATGGAAAGGCTTTCCCAGAAACCATCTCAATGAAAAGTTCACAAGCTACAGAGTAGCTACAGACCTCCATCTCATGTGCTACAGAAACACTGCTAACTGAACAGCAGTGTTAGGTGCCTGTGCACTTGAATTAAAGGGTAACTACACAACAACAAAAAATGGGGGAAAAATAAATAAATCGGTCTCCTGATGTGGTTTAAGCATAGTTATGGACCTTTTCTATTAAAAATATGTGACTTTGAGAGTGAAAACCTGGGGGGGGATTCAAAAATCAGAAACATGTGACTCAGTTGACAGGCTAATTTATCTGTTTTAATAGACGGCCTACTATTAGCCTGCTTGCACAGTACAGCTTGGGTTGGCCTGACTCAAAGACTAATATGGGATTCCTCATTTTAGGTCATTCAGAGTGTGTTACTGTTTCTCATAGAACTTCACACAGATCACCTTTCCTTCGCTGGGTGGTCCGTTTGGGAAAACGTTGGCTACATTAGAGTATATCCAAATCTCCTGGCGCCACTACACCACCGATGGGCATGAAATGGGAGAAAACATGAAGAAAAAGAGGACGTAGGTGTACTCCCTGAAATTGTTGTACATTCTTATAAAACTTTAGTAAGAACACATTGTCTGCTTCAGAAAGCAGACTCACTGCAGCAACCTCAGACACTTGGCCAGGCATGAAACCCCTGTCATTGTAGGAAAACAGCAACAGCCTTCAGGGCAACAAGCAGTGTTGGGGAAACTACTCTGAAAAGATAGTTTACCAAGTTACAAATTACTTTACACTGAAAGAAGCAGTGTTGGGGAAACTACTCTGAAAAGATAGTTTACCAAGTTACAAATTACTTTACAGTGAATGAAGTTAAGCTACACGAAAGCTACCCTTAAGAGAAATATAGTTTACTTAACTACTTTTTCAAAGTAACTTTAGTTAACTACATCCAACCTAATTTGTGAAAAATCCTCATATGTAAATCTGAAATGTCAACAACAAACTACAAGACCAGTTCACTTTGGGGTCATATGTTAACAGAATGTGTCATTTAGCTATTAAACACAAAAACGATGTTTCAAGTGAGAATTGGGCAGGTCTGATGCCAAAAAATGAAGGAAATTATTGCCCATATCTTATTTTTGCAAAAAAAGTTGTGTGTAGTTCCAGTAGTTATCTACACCGCTACATGGCAAAAAACAGTTATTAACTACTGAAAACAGCACCTAGATTTGAATTCAGTTCAAATACCACCAAGCTACTTCAAAATGTACTTAAATTACTCATTTAACAACATGAAGTTCACTCCTCCCCAACACTGGTCAAGAAGTCACTGCCAACAACCCAGATCCTACAGGGTTATGGCTCCATTGAGATGCTGCTAAGCAATAGAGAGCCATACTATCTGTGAATACTTCTGACCTGCTTTCATGCTCCATTCCCTGGGTGGGGAGAGAAAGGGGGAAAAGAATGAAAGAGAGAGAAAAGGTATGGGCCTACTTCCCAGCCTCCTCCTCATTGGACCATGAAAGCTTCTCTTTCTACCCCTCTGTTCTCTTCTGTGTATGGCAGCCGGAAACACATTCGTATCCCTCGTGGACCGGTTCGTACCTAAAACATTTTCCATTCAGGCTGCATAGGCTTCGATCTCCTCCTTAACTTTATTTAATGGTGAGAAAAGAGGAAATAAACTGGTAAAATATGTGTACTTTCCTTATGAAACACCATTTTCCACCACCATGCAAGAGTGGCTAAATGCTAATCCTGTGTATCACGTTCAGGCAATCAGGTTAAATCTATATGACCAGAGGTTCATTTATTTTATTTTACGCCTGCTGCAGTTTCTTTTGACGCGTCAAAATGTGCGCGCGAGAGTAAAGAGCGTCAATTCACAGGCACCGCGTTGCAAAAAACAACTTAAATGTCAAGAGAATCCATTTAAACAGTTGTATTTGTTATGTTCGCTATGTAGCCCTTACATACTATTGTTGTGTGTTCCTTTTGACTCGCCTTAAATGTCCTATGGGAGCTACTGTACCTGCCTGCCAGCACCAAACAGTTATGCTGGCTCACCAACTGTGAGGAAAGTTGTAGATACATCCTAGCAGTTCATGAAGAATTTAGCTAGAATTTAGCTAGAATTTAGCTAGTCTCTTCGTTTAACATAAAAGTATTCTCTCTTATCTCTCGATTTTTCCAGGTCAGCCTGCCTAGGCTATATACGACTAGGCTATATACGACCAGGCTATATACGACTAGGCTATATACGACCAGGCTATATACGACTAGGCTATATACGACCAGGCTATATACGACCAGGCTATATACGACTAGGCTATATACGACCAGGCTATATACGACCAGGCTATATACGACTAGGCTATATACGACTAGGCTATATACGACCAGGCTATATACGACTAGGCTATATACGACCAGGCTATATACGACCAGGCTATATACGACCAGGCTATATACGACTAGGCTATATACGACCAGGCTATATACGACTAGGCTATATACGACCAGGCTATATACGACTAGGCTATATACGACCAGGCTATATACGACCAGGCTATATACGACCAGGCTATATACGACCAGGCTATATACGACTAGGCTATATACGACTAGGCTATATACGACCAGGCTATATACGACCAGGCTATATACGACTAGGCTATATACGACCAGGCTATATACGACCAGGCTATATACGACTAGGCTATATACGACTAGGCTATATACGACCAGGCTATATACGACTAGGCTATATACGACCAGGCTATATACAACTAGGCTATATACGACCAGGCTATATACGACCAGGCTATATACGACTAGGCTATATACGACTAGGCTATATACGACCAGGCTATATACGACCAGGCTATGTACGACCAGGCTATATACGACCAGGCTATATACGACTAGGCTATATACGACCAGGCTATATACGACCAGGCTATATACGACCAGGCTATATACGACCAGGCTATATACGACCAGGCTATATACGACCAGGCTATATACGACTAGGCTATATACGACCAGGCTATATACGACCAGGCTATATACGGCCAGGCTATATACGACCAGGCTATATACGACCAGGCTATATACGACCAGGCTATATACGACCAGGCTATATACGACCAGGCTATATACGACCAGGCTATATACGACCAAAATCAACACAGGTGGGCTGCATTGTTTCAAATATATATCTTATTTGACTGAAACCTTAGCTTACAGACCAATACATTTTAAACTAAATGTTTAGCTAGTCTACTTAGCACAGGGAAGATCATAACAATTTCTCAAATTCCTTTGCAACAAACGACCCACGCCATTTATCGGCTTATTTTATCAGAATTGCTCCGCATACACTTGAGAAAAATACACCGTTGACGCTCACGCCGGTTTGTTTTCTCTCAGTCTTGGTTTCCACTAATGAGATACAGCCCTGCATTAGGTTAGGGGTGAAAAACCAGACTGCTGTAACATGATTGGCTGAACACGATACACATCATCTGGGATTAGCATTCAGCCACTAGCATTGTGGTGTAAAAATGAAAATATGCATAAAGAGGAAATCGAAGCCTTTGCAGCCTGAATGGAAAATGTTTTTGGTAAAAACCGGTCCACGGGGAAACGAATGTACTGCCGGCGGAATACAATGCATTTGGACGGTAAGATGACATGACTCAATATCGCCATCTGCCAGCCTCTGGGCTAGTCTTACTGGTCTGTTACAGTCACAAACACACTGTGCCAACTTAATCAAATGTTTCTTCTCCTTCTCTCTCCTGTTCTTCCCGTCTGTCCATTGTTGGAAACCTGTCCATTAATTTCTCCTATATGGATGGATTTGGGTATAGTTATAGCAGGGGTTGTGAATTAAAGATGTAAGGAGAGGGGGGAGCGCTTTCAGACTCTTAGGATGCAGCTAACCTGACTAGTTTATGATGAAGTGGTGTCTGTCCCCCTCTCTGTCTCCTTCTCTGACCCATAACAGGGGGGTCACCTAATCTTCTGTGGATGCAGTGCTGTTCATTAGGAGGATCATATCCTGTCCTCTCTTTCACTCTACAGTTTCCTCTCCAATCCGTATTACCACTCAGATATAAATCTAGTATGACTGACTCCCTAACCACGAAAATACCACGATCCCCTTGACAGCAAACATCGATGAACCATCAGCGAGTAAACAGTTAACCCGCTAAACACTACCCCTCTCATCCTCTCCCCACTCGCCCGTGACAAACCTCGCCAAAACCCTCCCGTGCGCCCATGTCCTTGGTTCAGGCGACATACGGTGAACCTCGGACAGACCCTCGCACGTGAGGCGACGGGCCATTTAATTCATAATTCTGTCCTCTATTCCTAACGTTGTTCTGAATGCCTAGCACCACACCAGAAGGCAGGGAGACCTGCAGGGAGAGAAAACGCCCTGCGTTGTTTCACGGGCATGTGGAATCTGTAGGCTACATACATAACATCCCCATGGAGAGCAAAAACACATTTCATACTGTCTTATTAATGCAGTATATGGATGCACCGATACCGCGTAATTCAGACATAAGGCTATCAGATGTATTTTTATCAACTGTGGGCCTGATAATTTGGTAGGCTACTCTCGATAAAATAGGTTATCAAGATGTTCTTAATAAACAGAACGCTTCGATGTGACACCACGGTAGACTATGATGACAATTAAACAAGAATAATCTGCCTACTAAACCCGTCGAATAGGAACCACACGGTGTTACCCTTTGTAAAATGAATAGGCTATTAGTTTGAATATTGGGGTAGGCTTAGACAGGAATAACTGATCCACGTTGACGTATCCACGAAGCGGAAAATAAATGCGCCAAGGCATTGTGGGCTGGATAGCCAACATGGGCGCAAGGAACAGCATTTATAACAATATAAAACTTGGTAGAAAAGTATTACCTTTGGCTTGAGTCTCATATTCGGCTACGATCTCCTTGTCCTTTCGGAATTTGGCCGTAGACGTCATGGCTTGTTCTTCTAATCAAAAACACTATTCGTCGCAATAATGGGTTATAGGAGCAATCAGAGAAGAAAAAAATGGAACTGTAACTATTCGCTTGGAAGCAGACCCCACTGAAATATTGATAGCGAGCAGCCCCACAGCCCGTGGAATGGTATTGTCTTCTACCCCCTTCACTCTGGCCGCATTGCAAGAGTTTGGCGCTGCCGTATTCCCATTCGTGTGGACCCCTTCCTCAATGCGTTCCCAAACCCGTTTATAGAGCAGAGGAGAGATGCATTCCCCTAAACCAACAATAACCAGTCAGCCAGCACGGCCGGATGAGGAGACTCCCAAAAAGTTTAGTCCTTCAGTGAGTGGCTGTAACCACGACGGTCGGAGGATGGCTTGGCTCCGTGGTTCTCTGCTCTTCCACCTAGAGTCAGAGTGGGGTACATGGATGAGCTGGGAATGGGAAGCCAATGCGCAGGCATGGGGAAAAGCACACACACCATGCATGTATCGCATTTATTTGGTTGATACATAAACTGCTGAGTGCTTGTCCATGCATATTCATTATCACTATTCATTATTCATTATTCATTATTATCATTATTTACACATCATTCAAACCTATAACAATGGGCAACTTTATTGATACTGCAGTGATTAGGCCAGATGCTGGGTGTTGCCATGTGTCTGGGGGGTGGGTGTAGGGCCTTGCAGGGTTGGGACGGCAGTCAGATGATATCCAACTATAGTTCTGAACAGTGACGGTTAGAGTTGGTGAACGGGCCCTTGCCTACACACTACACTGTAATAACACATAGGGCTAATCTGACTCAATATAATAGCTGTACTCTTGAATTGTGATGACTAATTATCCGACAGAAATGCATTACATTGTTTTAGGGTGGGGTCATATCTGGCAGAGCCCAGAGAACATAAAGCTACAAATATATTTCAGTTCAATGTGGTCCAACGTGCCCATGACATTGACAATATAATTGACTAAAAACAGTTTAACTCCGGGTGTGTTGTGAAAAACAAAAACTCAGAAAAAAGTAAGAACACTTAAAAACAAACTGGGGTACCTTTTATAGGGGTTTGTAAATTATATAGGCAGTTACACTTTGTATTAGTTTATTGGTAGCTTAGAACACGTTACAGTTCATTTAGCCTAGGCCTATATCATTGTGTGAAATAGAGTCATGTGGTGCTTGCAAAACATGGGCATATCGCAATGTCAACCAATCAATGAGTTATAGCTGTTTTACTAAACTAACTATAGCAGCTGACAACCCCTTTAAAGAAGATGCTATCAAAGTTTAGCCCTACAGATGATATTAATGATGTTATATATACAACATTGGATCTTGCAGAGTAGTAGGCTGCAATATAGCCTGGAATTGAGGCACGAGGTTAAAATCTATCATGTATATATTTTTTTACAGACAGTCAGATCTAATATATTTATAATTAGCTCATTGTTATATCTGCGGTCAGATCACGCAATGGTCACGCAAGTTGCAATATTGTCCCGAGATGCATTTGGCTGTAGAAAAGAAATAGGAGGATATTTAAATACATACATTACAACAATGTGAAAAACTAAAGGCTTTTATACGTGGAGGGAAATATAACTGTTGCATTTGAGCATGTGTGGCATAAGAATGAAAGCCTTGTGGAAGCAGCCTGTTGCTAAATTCACAATTATTTCCTTTTCACTAATCCATAAGTGAAGGGGGAAATAATAGTGATGGTTACATCAAGCTATATACGAATAAAGTATTTCGCTTTTTTTTTTTTTGCCATAGAAAAGTCTCAGGATCAGAGGTATGAGCTAGCTAGTCAAGTCCACTGAGATATAATAAGAAGGTAAAGTCTCCGGGACACCGTTAGCTAACTAGCTTGATACCCATTGTCTTTCTACAAACGTTGACATACATCCAAGTTATAAGTTGCAAAAGTTACTTTTCTAACTATTTGTGTGATATAAACGCATACTGCATCGCACACGCTTTACAATGCAAGTTGCTAAAAGCCAATCTTATACATGCACCACATTGATTTTTACCTCGTATGTCGACTTCAATGAGAATACGAGCTTTACTATTTAATTGAAGTCCCTCGTGAAAATTTATTTGGTGCTTTCTTCACAAATTCTCAAAAAAATAACCCCGCCTCTTCATGGAAAAATATGAGATTTTGCATCTTTCGATTGGCTGAATTGATTATGAATGACATAGCATCCTTTAAATCGACTGTCAAGATTACTTAGGTAGGCGTGATATACGATTATTACCCAATGGAATAGTCATTATTGTCCCCGAGAGCCAATCAAAATTTGAAATAAAGCCGTTTAAAAAATGTTTCAGGAAGTATCGGCAGCTAACAGGAAGTTATAAACAATCAACACAACAGTGAAACTAGCTGGCTACTACTACAACAATTGACTGAATCTGTGAATGCAACGACGTAACTGAACAAAGATTCAGGAAATTGTTTCATATGAGAAGAGCACGTCGAAGATAAGTTGAAATGGCAACAGACCATTAGCTATTTTGAACATCGGATGCTGTGTTATTGTGGTCACTCGTTACTTTAAGGAAAGTAGCTAACGATAGCTATCTTGCAGCTCTGTGTTGACAAGTAGTTAATGTAGCTAGCTTGCTATCAACAAGAGTCGGTAGCTATCTAGTTAGTTAATTATTGACACCTCCAGTATAGACGTGGAAACGTTAACGGTAGCTATATGACAACGTTACGCCATCTGATTTGTGGCGTATGTTTTATAACCAACCTGCTGCTAGCGACGTCCAGGTAGTTGTTGCTAGCTAAGTTACCTACTAAGTTATCCAGTAACAATAGTGTTTAGCTAGCTAACTTAGGTATCAGTTAGCGATACATTTTTATTTTTGTTAACGTTTGCTTCAGAGGAGCTACCATTGCTACATTGATCGATCTGCTTTGACACATTTCCTCTGGACACTGGGATTCTGGGGCTAGCAGGACAGCATTTGAAGAGCATGTCTACCTCCAACTTCAAAAACAAATGTGTCACTCAAGTGAATTGTATATACTGTGAGAGTCTACTCTGCACAAGAGGAATGAAGGCAGTACTTCTTGCAGACACCGAAATTGAGCTGTTTTCTACGGACATACCTCCCAACAGGTAAGCAATACCGCCACTATGTTGTTATGACATGATCACTGAATGTTTGGATGTAGTTGTGACTAATGAGCTAATATTATGTTTTCTACTGGGGGAGGGGATCGCTCAGTTGTTTTTGTTCATATGTTGTGTGTTTGATTACAGTGAGATATAGTGAATACTTTATAAATCGACATAAGTTCTTATCAATTATCACACTCTATGGCTAGAATGAGATGGTGCCCCTTTGTCCCCCCTCTTCTAGGACTGTTGACTTTGTGGCCAGCTGCTACTCTACAGAAAGCTGCAGATGCAAACTGAGAGATATCGCCTGCCTGAAATGGTGTGTATTTAACCTTACTGTAATCACAGATTTGCCTACTCCCATCACTCTAACCTGTTTGCATCGCCATATAATCCTATGTGCTTTATGTTTACAAAATAACAGCGCAACACTACCGTGGCTGTTTTGGTGGGGGTGTTGTTTATTCATGTTTATATTGACAAATACCAATGTAAATGTGTGCAAATGTCCATGTGTTGTGCTTCAGTAGGAAAGTTGTTCAGCCAGCAGTTTGGTGGGTACAGGGAGGCTTTTGTCAGGCCCCTTTTGTTTCTCCGGTGCTTTGTTGTTGTTCACAGAAACGCATTGGGTAGATAATAGACACCTACTGCCTACTGATAGTTAGCACTTTCACAGGTGCTCCCTATAAAAAGCTGATGTGTTTTTTTTTTTTTCTCTCTCTTCCCTCTCTCTCTCTATATATATATCAATTTCCCGCTACCCCTTTCTCTGTATCTATTTCCCCTGCTCTGCCTCCCCTCTCTCCCCCTCTTCAGTGGTAATGTTGTGGGGTATCATGTGGTCGCTCCCTGTAAGCCCTGCTTGCTGTCCTGTAACAATGGCCATTTCTGGATGTTTAACAGTGATGCTGTGTCCACCCTCAACCGACTGGATGCTACAGGTTAAAACTTCTTCACTCACTGTCTCCCCAGCACACTGCCCTCTTACAGTACCTGCTCATGAACAATACAGACTATCCCAAGAGGACTGTCCTGAACCCAAAGGAGTTAGTTAAAGTAGATGTAAAGAAGAAATTCCCCTAAATGCATAGTTTGTGACAAGATACAGTACCCTCTGCAACACCGAGAGGTTGAATATATTACTTGGGGTCATTGTGCAACGCCTGGATGCTAGCCTGTTTCCGCTTTGGCCAATTTTTGATTGGCTTAGCGAGTTGGCCAGACTTAATTAAACTGCTGCACCACACAGTCTGCCACACACAAACTTTGGTGTTGACTTTGTCTTTTGTTGCAGGTTTAAACTTGTTGCTGTGGGGAGACCTTCCCGAGCTAGAGGACAGCGAAAACGAGGAATCAGAAAGCCCATCAGAGGAGGAGTGTATCAGGTAGAGAGGGATGAGGGATGGAGGAGCAAGATGTTACCCTGTGACCTACCAGAACCCCCAGGAACAGACGGAGAAGAAGCAGTGAGCGGAAGAGGAGAGGGGGGCTTACCCTGTGACCACATCCCCCTTCCCAACATCTGCCCGTTAGAAACACACTCTCCTCTCACGGTCCGCTCTCTCTCTAGGTAGCAGTCCAAGTAAAGCACATCCCTGTAACCATTAACTGCCTGCACGTTGTCGGTCAGTCTGCCCTTTGAACTCTTGTCAAATACACTATGTATTCTCACCTAATTGAATTTCTTTCTTTCTTTGGGTGAAACCAATGGTAGAACTGCCCTCTCTCCTCAAACTCACAACTGAAACCCCACTCAAACAAACTCATCTTTCTGATTCACCGACGGACAGCCGGATGGATGGATGGTCTTACCATTTCACATGGCTATTTTATACCCTTTGGGTTGCCTATTGCCATTGGACACTGGATTAAACATTGTATGCTGTGTTTTAGATGTTTGTCAGTCCTGTGTTGCTCCTTGAACAATCACGATGATCTTGTGTTTAAGTTTCAGAATCTGACATTGTTTACATTGAGTATTTGCCAGTTTATCTTGTCACTCTTTCACGAGGAGGGCCAGTGTGATCAACAGATGGTACTAGAACATACAGTATAGATACACGTTTGGTTCTAGGGCGCCTCTCTGGTGGGACTGAAGATGCTCTAGGAAAATAGATTAGGCCTAATTACGCACATGTCATCTGAACTTGGCGAAGGAGCCGGGCAGAAAATACATGATCGTGAAAAGGAAAGCTGATGTCCACTCACTACATTGTTGACATAGTAACAATATTGCAGCAAAAACAGTGAGAAAGTTGCTATCCAAACCCTGTATGATTGAAAACTTGAACGGTTGTGTGCTTGTCAGAGCACTGTATGAGTATACTGTATAATTGAGTATGGATCACTTATATAAAGGAGTGCCTGTGTAGAGCAGAACTTTCTATTGCTGCTGAAGCTTTTGCTTCAGCCGACCTTCTCAACTTGTATTCTAATGGCCTTGGATCTGATTTTTATTCTGTGGAGAGCTGTGGGCTGACTGTCATTGCAGGAGGTCATGCTCACCCTCTCACTGGATCTAAAAATGTGTTCGCTAGCATTGTTTTGATGCATCGGTGCCCAGCAAGTACTGTCGCAATGAGGGACATATCTTACATTAGCGTTAATATACCTCCCAGTTCAAGCAGACAAGCTATGCCTGTGTTAAAAAGATATGCTGAAGCTTACATGGGATATTATTTTGGGGGTCATAACAAGCATTACGAAAGGTATACCTACACACCAAATACCTGAAATGGCAGTCACCACTTTGAAATGGCAGTCACCAAGGCCCAGCGCAGTCAAAAATGTGATGGAATAATGGAATAATGGAATAATACTGTGAAATTGTGAATATGATGATAATGCCTTTTTAGTGTAAAAGCTGTTTGAAAAGACCACCTGAAATTGCAGCCTGTTTTGGTGGGATGGAGTTTTGACGTGCCTGGTATCACCACCAGGCAGTAAATTGGTTAATGGACCAATAAGAAAGAGTTCCAAACCTCTCGGCCAATAACAACTAGTTTTCCGTTTCCCCTCCCCACTCAGACCACAAAATTCTTGCTTGAGAAATAGCTCTTTTGCTAAGAAGCTATTTTTGTTTATTTTTGACAATGTTTAATTCAAAACTATCACATCAAGGTACTTGATTGTTACCCAGAAGTGAGTTCATATTGAGGTGAAAGCAGTTGCATTGGACCTTTTTAAATGATGTTCTAAGCTCTGGTTTAGTGGATCACATCTTGTGACATGATTAACAAAATGATTAGCCATTTATCTAAATCCCACAGACAATCTCTTTCCACTTAAATGTTCCTTTTTGTTTCATTTTCATTCACAAAAGCAATGTTTTGTAGTGTACTATAGTTTTTATTTTTCTCTGTTTATTTCACATTTCACTTGCATTTGAGTGTTACGTTTGGAGGCTGGTTTTTGTTTTGAGGTTTTACCTTAGTGACGGTATCACCTAAGAGCTTCCTATAGCATAGGACAATAGGGAGATAATCAATGACCATCAAAACAGTGACCAATTTTTTTTTTTTTTTTTTTAGAAATCTCCCTTGAATATGATTAACTTAAGTAGCGTGCTTTTTATTTATTAATTTTAATGTATGTATTTATTAACAGGCATTTGCTGTGTTTATACTGATGTGACTTGCCCTGCTGAAAAAATATGTATATTTTGAAATTGCACTGAAACTGCATTGGTAGTTTGAAACATTTGTTATTTTTAATGCTTATTGTATTGGTAATACACCTTTTTCCAAAATATCTATTGTTTTGTGAACTTTTTGGTCACAAAGAATCTTCAGGTACTGAAGCAAGTCTTCACATGTGAGTTCTCTAACATTGAGTTCAGGCCTAACTGTGTAGGTGTGTAATGTCTGTGGATGTGATGTTGGAATGTTGCTCTGACTGTCCTGGTCCTGATCTGCCAGCCAGCCATGGCAGCTCTCAAGTGATTCCGCCAGCACTGGGCTCCCTGCAACACACAATACATACAGCACAGCCATGGTAGGAGTCCATATGCACACTCAGCAAACGTGCGTGTGTAGGTTTTACCGGAAGTCCTCACAAGAATAGTAAACCAACGAAAATTCAGAGAAGTGAGGCCATTTTGCCATCCACACTTTGAGAAAGGCTATTTTATGCTTAGGAGTTAGGGTTAAAATGAAGGTTAGGGAAGGATTTTTAAATGGAAATTGTTGGTCCCCAAAAAGTCCTAAAGTATAGTAAGACACGCTGCCTTCAGAAACTATTCAGACCCCTTGACTTTATTCACATTTTGTTACATTACAGCCTTATTCTAAAATTGATTAAAATGTTGTTTTTTCTCTTCATCAATCTACACACAATACCCCATAATGACAAAGCTAAAACAGTTTTTCTAGACCTATATTTACATAAGTATTCAGACCCTTTACTCAGTAGTTTGTTGAAGCACCTTTGGCAGCGATTATAGCATCGAGTCTTCTTGGGTATGACGCTACAAGCTTGGCACCCGTATTTGTGGAGTTTCTCCCATTCTTCTCTGTAGATCCTCTCAAACTCTCAGGTTGGATGGAGAGCGTCGCTGCACAGTTATGTTCAGGTCTCTCCAGAGATGTTCGATCGGGTTCAAGTCTAGACTCTGGCTGGGCCACTCAAGGACGTTCAGAGACTTCTGCGTTGTCTTGGCTGTGTGCTTAGGGTCGTTGTTCTGTTGGAAGGTGAACCTTTGCCCCCAGTCTGAGGTCCTGAGCGCTCTGGAGTAGGTTTGCATCAAAGATCTCTCTGTATTTTGCTCCTTCTCATCTTACAGCACGAAGCTCAGGACCAGTCTACTGTCAGTCTGTATGTACACACACACACGTCACACTGTGCAATGTAACCCCCTCTCTGTTTCGTCTCACAGGATATTGATAAGGAGTATGAACCAAAAGGCCTGTCCTGATTTTTCTACTGGGTTAGAACCCAGACGTCACCAGACTGAATATCATCATACAGCCTCCAGTCACTGGGTTGGTACTTTTGTGTATTGGTTTTAGCTTGTGTGTTTCTACATGTACCCTGTGTGTGTGATGGCGCTCCTCAGGGATGACTATAACACGGAGGAGTCTCCACTTACTGACGAGGAAGAGCAGGAGAACTACGCCAGAGAATCGTACCCTTCCAACAATATCATTTTCGGTTATGATACTTTGCAATCTTTGTTTTTCATTCCCTTCACCTTGATCACCAGATTTACTAAGACTGTCGATGAAGATCAAACCGTTCAAAACATCCTGTACTTTCAACACGAACCCTCTCAATTACTGTATGCCCGTTATAAGTGATGATGTTCCATAGGTACTGCTGAAGGAGGGATCATTGCGTCATGCAGGAGCGAGGAGAAAGATGAGTTTGCCATCCAACTGCCACCGGCGTCCCCCAGTGGCTTGAGAGGAGCGTGCACACACAGACAGCCATAGCTACCCACCAGGTGAAGGACCTCGGCCCTAGGGCGAATGGCTGCTCTTGTCATATAGTAATATCACCTGAATTTCAACCAAGAGTAAATGACCAAATGTCTCCGTTTCAGTTCTGATTTAATGTATGATAGATGTATTAGTAGTATTAGTAGAAGTAGTATTAGATAGTATTACTTGCACTTCTATAACACTTTTTTTGAATTATTAAATAAAATGTTATGTCACATGCGCCGAATACATCAGGTTACTCCTACACCTTACTGTGAAATGCTTGCTTACGAGCCCTTAACCAACAATGCAGTTTTAAGAAAAATAAGTGTTAAGTAAAAAAATAGATAAGTCAAAAATAATAATTCAAGAGCAGCTGTAAAATAACAGTAGCGAGGCTATATACAGGGGGTACCGGTACAGAGTCAATGCGTGGGGGCACAGGTTAGTCAAGGTAATTGAAGTAAAATGTACATGTAGGTAGAGTTGGTCACTATTTATAGATGATAAACAGAGAGTAGCCGCAGTGTAAAATAGGGGGTGGGGGGACAATGCAAATAGCTGTTCAGGAGTCTTATGGCTTGGGGGCAGAAGCTGTTAAGAAGCCTTTTGGACCTAGACTTGGCGCTCTGGTACAGCTTGCCATGCGGTAGCAGAGAGAACAGTCTATGACTAGGGTGGCTGGAGTCTTTGACAATTTTTAGGGTCTTCCTCTGACGCCGCCTGGTATAGAGGTCCTGGATGGCAGGAAGCTTGGCCCCAGTGATGTACTGGGCCGTACGGACTACCCTCTGTAGTGCCTTGCGGTTGGAGTTTGAGCAGTTACCATACTAGGCAGTAATGCAACCAGTCAGGATGCTCTCGGTGGTGCAGCTGTAGAACATTGAGGATCTGAGGACCCATGCTAAATCTTTTCAGCCTCCTGAGGGGGAATAGGCTTTGTCGTTCCCTCTTCACGACTGTCTTAGTGTGTTTGGACCAATATAGTTTGTTGGTGATGTAGACACCAAGGAACTTAAAGCTCTCAACCTGCTCCACTACAGCCCTGTCGATGAGAATGGGGGCGTGCTCGGTCCTCCTTTTCCTGTAGTCCACAACCATGGTGCTGCATCATCATGGTCTGTTTCAACAAAGTGTGATTTGTTTAGCTTGAACTAATTCGGTTAGGATTCTTCTCTCAGTCTGGCAGCCAGCTGTTTTTTTGATGTGTCACAGGCCACCCGGCTGCCTATTCAAGTCTGTTGTCAAGACCCCCCTGCTGTCCTGCTCTCTGACAACCGAACACAAGAGGGCAGCATATCATTGCCATTCCACTCATTGTAGGTTCACATATAGATTGATAGCCACAAAGGACAATCCGCATTGTTAAAGGGCTTCAAAGGCTTTAATATGTGATGAAAGCGTTTGAATGATTTTGAATGACAATGTGTGTCAGGTGGTTCCTACCTCTATCCTTCCGGGTCTGTTTCCTGCTTGTCACTTACTGGTACCGAGGGACTTTTAATTTCCTTTTCATATCTAAAAGTTTGATCATGAATATTTGTAGGATATTGTTTTACGCCTATTCAAGCAGATAGGGAACTATATATAAAATGTGATTGCGGTCCAAAAATGCAATTATATTCCTCAATGCCGAGTTTTTCCAGATCCTTGCCCTCTTCAATTCAAAGCAGAGGTTTCCAATGGGGTTCAAGTCTGAAGACTGAGATGGCAGTTGCAACATGTTGATTTTGTGATCAATTACTAATGACTTTTCAGTTGTGCTTGAGCTTATTGTCTTGCTGTATGATTCACTTGCGTCAAAGTTTCAGCCTCTCGGCAGAGGCAACCTGATTTTTGCCTAAAAATGTTCTGGCACTAGGTGAAGTTCATGATGCCGTTGATCTTAAAGGCCCCCAGGACCAGTAAAAGCAAAATGGCCCCATAACATCAAAGATCCACCACCATATTTTACAAGTAGGTATGGGGTTCTTTTCTGCATATTTCTTTCATAGCAAAAACCCACCACTGGTGTGTGTGGCCAAAGAGCTCTATTTTCATGTCATCCAACAAATGTAAACTCCAGGAGTTTGCTAAACGGCATTGGCACTTGGATTGGAACCAGTGCTATGGTCAGATGACATGAAAATAGAGCTCTTTGACCACACATATCAGTGTTGGGTTTTGCGGTTTAAAAAATCTGCATATACAGAGAAGGGCTACTGCAAAATATGTTGGTAGCAACAAAGCCGGATGCCTCTAAAAGGAGGCTGAAATTTGGCCGCAAAGTGAATCTTCAGCAAGAAAACAACCCCAAGTACCAATTATACTGTGTTCCAATAACCCCAAACACACATTATTATCAAAATAATTTCCCCCCCAAAAATTGCATACAATAATAGCTCAGTATTTGTATTATTTTATGCAGTCTTTTTTTGTTCATCTTTATCAAGGGTGCTAATAATTTTGGACCTGACTGTATCTGTCCCTATACTGAGAGATTTGACAGCAGTTTGTAAAGAAGGGAGACTGTGACTAATCCACTCTGAAACTCTACTGTGTAACTATGAATAAAATATTTTAAAAAAATCAAAGATAAAAAAGGAAATATGAGAAAGAGGCAGGGCCAGAGAGATGATATGGAGGAGGATGTTTGCTCTGAAATTCGACTCTTACTGAGCCCCCTCCACGCCCAACTAAATTCTCTGTGCGCACAGCTCGCTGCATTGCCATAGAAACCTTCCCTTTAATCACAACAGAACCTAATTTCTTCCTCCTGACAAAGGCTCCACATCTGCCTTGGAGACCGCCTGCACCAGCCAGTCCCCAGCCCAGTCCCAAGGCCCACCTCCTACTCTCTAAGCCCTGCCAACCAGCAGGCCACCACTGCTCTTCCTACTCTCTCCTCTTTTCACTGTCTCCCTCACTTTCTTTTTTCCTCCCCATTTTCCTTCTCTTATTACTCCCATGCTCTTTCCATTCACTTCTCCACCTTCTGCCCCCCACTATCCTTTTTGCCGTCTACTCTGATTTGAGCCCCTATTCTCATCCCTATTTTGCTTCACATGAAATATTGCGATTAGTCTCAGACAAAGCATAAGAGCAGCTAGTGGAAACTTGCTGAGAGACATTTTACACCCACACTTGCCAGACCTGCATCTACACGAACACTCTCTGTCTCTCTCGCTCTCTTATCTGAGCTTTCCAAACTGGCCTGTTTCCTGTTCATTTTTGCCATTTCTATCTCACCTCCTCTATGCCCTTATCAGTTACAGTCAATGTCCTGTTTTGTATTATTTTTTTTCCTGTGTTTTTGCCTTCACTCTCTCTTTTGGCTCTCGTCACTGTAGGTCTAGTCAAAACGGCACTTCATTTCTTTTACGTAATACTTGCATGCAGTTCGTCAATCCTTTCCAAATCCGTTTAGATATGTGTATGTACGACAACATATTTTCCCTCTCACCTGGTAGGATTCACTTTTTATATGGCATGTTATCAGCTTCTAAGCACAAGAGAGTGCAATGGATTTTATTGCTCAGATAAATCACCTCCCTTCACACAAACCAGAAATATAATTTATTTGCAACAACTCTGTGATCTGCACTCTCCACCGGTTAAGACTCTCACCCTAATTCCCTTTTCTCTCTCTCTCCTTTTCAGATTGTCTATTTGGGAATTGTGCCAGGTATTTCCCTAGCCTGCCTGCTGCTCTGGAACATGACTAAAGAGCCCAGAGCCCTCCCCCCATTCCCCTCCAATTCACCCACCAATATGTGCTGCTAGGCAACCAGCAGACCAAGAGTCTCCAACCAATCAGGCTGTGCTGTTATTTTTCAAATCTGTTGATTGAACATCTACCTTCAGATACCATTTTATTCATGTTCTGTTTTAGGTTTTATTCTCACTTTAAAGGGTCAGTTTTCCAGGCTTTGTGTATTTTGGGGGGTGAATGTTGTGCCTAGTCCTATACTTGGCATAAAGGCAGTCCACCACTAAGCGGCAACACTAGCAGTTTACTTTTGCTTTCAGCTGGGCAAAAAAACAGGCTACCGGGCAGTGGATGCTAAGTAATCTAGATCCTTTACCTGTAGATATTTTGTAATTGACTGTGTGATTGACACAGATGTCCGTTTAATATGATTATACAACGTTATATCATTATCAGCAGTGCTACTATTGTCAGTACACTTGCATTAAAGTCATGATAGTCATCACGTTTCAGTAGTTCTAAATTAAAAAGCAAGCGATGTTATTATGCTCTCTTTCATAGTGGTTTTCCCTTCTATGAGAGGACATACATCTGAAATACTTGTGTTCTGGTGTGGACTTAAAAACCCTCAGTTTGTGGTAAATGTGAAATGTTGAGATGACAGAGTCTGCTGGAACCAGAACAGGCCCTGGGCTAGGTTAAACATTAGTCTTGATCAGCCTTCTGAGTTTCAGTTGACTTGGCGTCATTCTGCCATTTACAGGAAGTTTGCTCATGAATAATTACAGCGGCCCTCCATTTCACAGGCTGCTAAGAGGGTTCTAGTTTGTGTGTCTGAGGAGCCATGTAAATCCCCCACTGGTGGAAAAAGTACCCAACTGTCATACTTGAGTAAAAGTAGAAAATGACTCAAGTGAAAGTCACCCAGTAAAATACTACTTGAGTACAAGTCTTTGGTTTTAAATATACTTATGTATTAGAAGTAAATGTAATTGTTCAAATATATGTAAGTATCAAAAGTAAAAGTATAAATAATTTCAAATTCCTTATATAAAGCAAACCAGACGGCACCATTTTCTTTTTTTACGGACAGCCAGGGTCACTCCAACACTCAGACATCATTTATAAACAAAACATTTGTGTTTAGTGAGTCTGCCAGATCAGAGGCAATAGGGATGACCATGGATGTTCTCTTGATACTGTAAGTGCGTGAATTTGACCGTTTCCTGTCCTGCTAAGTATTAAAAATGTAACTAATACTTTGGGTGTAAGGGAAAATGTATTGAGTAAAGGGCATTATTTTCTTTAGGAATGTAGTGAAGTAAAATTAAAAGTTGTCAAAAATATAAATAGTAAAGTACAGATAACCCAAAAAACGACTTAAGTAAAAATACTTTAAAGTACTACTTAAGTACTTTACACCACTGAATTCCCCTGAGCCCCAACTTTATTTCACCATGTGCACTGGGGACCACTGCTTTTTACGAGGACTCCGTATTCCCTGTTATTACAGGTCCAAACATCTATTCTCTTATTCCTCCTTGTCCTTTCATTCCACTTGAATAAGTTTGCCCTAAATATTTCAAAAACTACAAGTTTGTATTTGGGACAAATCATTCACTAAACCCAGACCTCAACTAAATCTTGTAATGAATAATGTGGAAATCGAGCAGGTCGAGGAGACTAAACTGCTTGAAGTAACCCAGGATTGTAAACTGTCACAGTCAAAACATACTGATACCACAGTAGCTAAGATGGGGGACGTCTGTCTGTAATAAAGTGCTGCTCTGCCTTCTTAACAGCACTGTCAACAAGGAAAGTCCTAAAGAGGGACTTAGGAAAATTACAATTGGTATTGAAATGTTGAATACTCAGAGCTGTCTGTTTAAACTACGAGCACACAGCTCAGACACCTATCCACACCTCACAAGACATGCCACCAGAGAGCTCTTCACAGTCCCCAAGTCCATAACAGACTATGGGAGGCACACAGTACTACATAGAGCCATGACTACATTGAACTCTATTCCACATCAAGTAACTCATACAAGCAGTAAAATCAGATTTAAAAACAGATAAAAATACACCTTATGGAACAGCGGGGACTGTGAAGAGACACACACACACACACACACACACACACACACACACACATAATAACATACGCACTATGTACACATGGAGTTTGTGTTGTAGAAATGTAGCAGTAGAGTAATGGCCTGAGGGTACACACTTAATGTGTTGTGCAATCTGCTGTGAAATGTAATGTCATGTTTCTTTGTATAACTGCCTTTATTTTGCAATACCCCAGGAAGAGTAGCTTCTGCCTTGGCCACAGCTAATGGGGATCCATAATAAATACAAATATCTCTCGGCCAGCCCTGGTTCATTCTCTGTCCTTTCTTAGTCTCTATGCTCCTATCAGTCCCTCCCCCACCCTATCCCCCAAGTGTCCCTCCTCGTCTCTGCTCTCTGGTGGCTGTGCAGATGGTTCTTTGTTGGTGTTTCATTATGGGGCCGAGGTCAGTGTGCCCTAACATTAACCCATGGATACTCCTCCCTCGGTTTCTCTGTCTCACGGCCTCTGAATGGTACGCCATAATTTCTCAATCAACGTTCGCTTATCTATGACGTCTCCTTAACTACAGCTCCACCAATGTTTGAGAATACACAGAATGTCAGTCTCTCGCTACCTTGGTGATGAGGAAGGAGCCTTGTAAACCCCCAGATAAAGATCTAGCCAGTAGCCACCCTACAATTCAACTGTTGTGGTTGTGACTGAAAGGAAGAGCATATCTGTATTACCAACCATCATTTACCTATTACATCAGAAGATAGTCAAATTTCAGAAGAGCTGAGACATTTCAATTTGGACACCGTCTCATTGGTGTTCAATCTACACTGAACGAAAATACAAACGCAACATGTAAAGTGTTGGTCCCATGTTTCATGAGCTGAAATAAAAGATCCCAGAAATGTTCCATATGCACAAAAGCCTTATTTCTCTATAATGTTGCGCACAAATTTGTCTACATCCCTATTCGTGAGAATTTTTGCTTATGCCAAGATAATCCATCCACCTGACAGGTGTGACATATTAAGAAGCTGATTAAACAGCATGATCACAGGTGCACCTTGTGCTGTGGACAATAAAAGGCCACTCTAAAATGTGCAGGTTTGTCACATAGCATAATGCCACAGATGTCTCAAGTTAAGGGAGTGTGCAATTGGCATGTTGACTGCAGGAATGTCCACAAGAGTTGTTGCCAGAGAATTGAATGTTAATTTCTCCACCATAAGCCATCAACATTTTTTTTTATATTCAGTACGTCCAACCGGCCTCACAACTGCAGACTACGTGTATGGCGTTGTGTGTGCGAGCGGTTTGCTAATGTCAACGTTGTGAACAGAGTGCCCCATGGTGGGGTTATAACACAATCGCACAGAGATACATTGCCATGCCATTCATCCTCCGCCATTGCCTCATGTTTCAGCATGATAATACACTGCCCCATGTCACTTTAATGAAGACGCAGAGAGTCCGGAAGCAGGTACAGATGACTAGTTTAATAATGCCCCTAGAGCGTTACAAAACAAGAGACGCGTCTGACATGAAAACAGAACCAATACTGCCTGATGACTGAGGTTGGTGAGGGCTATAAGAAGGGAGAGTAGCCAGGGTGGTGCTGAAGTCCAGGTGCGCTTAACGATGGGAGCAGGTGTGCGCAATAATGGTTGCCAGGTGTGCGCAATGTGGGTTGCCAGGCCCGGTGGTTAGTAGACAGGCGACGTCGAGCGCCGGAGGGAGGGAGCAGGCGTGGCAGTGGCAAGGAAGGATCTGTACACAGAAGCTGAAAATGTTCCAATTCTTCCATGGCCTGCATACTCACCAGACATGTCATCCTTTGAACATGTTTGGGATGCTCTGGGTCGACTTGAACAACAGCGTGTTCCAGGTCCCGCCAATATTCAACAACTTCGCATAGGCCACAATCAACAACTATGTGAAGGAGATCTGCATGATGTAAATTGTGGTCACACCAGATACTGACTGGTTTTCTGATCCACACCCCTATCTTTTATTTATTTTTACCCCCTTTTTCTCCCCAATTTCATGGTGTCCAATTGTTAGTAGTTACTGTCTTGTCTCATTGCTACAACTCCCGTACGGGCTCGGGAGAGACGAAGGTCGAGAGCCATGCGTCCTCGGAAACACAACCCAACCAAGCCGCACTGCTTCTTAACACAGCGTGCATCCATACCGGAAGCCAGCCGCACCAATGTGTCAAAGGAAACACCGTACACCCAGCGTGCACTGCGCCCGGCCCACCACAGAGGTCGCTAGTGTACGATGAGACAAGGATATCCCCACCGGCCAAACCCTCCCTAACCCGGACGACGCTAGGCCAATTGTGCGTCGCCCCATGGACCTCCCGGTGGCGGCCGGCTGCGACAGATCCTGGGCTCGAACCCAGAGTCTCTGGAAGCAGCTGCGATGCAGTGCCTTAGACCACTGCACCACCCAGGAGGCCTATCTTTTATTTTTAAGGTGTCTGTGACCAACAGATATCTAAACTCAGCAAAAATAAATAAAACATCCTCTCACTGTCAACTGCGTTTATTTTCAGCAAACTTAACATGTTTGTAATATTTGTACGAACATAAGATTCAACAACTGAGACAAACTGATCAAGTTCCACAGACATGTGACTAACAGAAATGGAATAACGTGTCCCTGAACCAAGGGGGGGTAAAAATCAAAAGTAACAGTCAGTATCTGGTGTGGCCACCAGCTGCATTAAGTTCTGCAGTGCATCTCCTCCTCATGGACTGCACCAGATTTGCCAGTTCTTGCTGTGAGATGTTACTTAGCTCTTCCACCAAGGGCAGTTGTTGTTGCCATCCTGTACCTGTCCCGCAGGTGTGATGTTCGGATGCACCGATCCTCTGCACGTGTTGTTGTTACGTGGTCTGCCACTGCGAGGACAATCAGCTGTTCGTCCTGTCTCCCTGTAGCGCTGTCTTAGAAGTCTCACAGTACAGACATTGCAATTTATTGCCCTGATCACATCAGCAGTCCTCATACCTCCTTGCAGCATGCCTAATGCACATTCACACAGATGAGCAGGGACCCTGGGCATCTTTGTTTATGGTGTTTTTCAGAGTCAGTAGAAGTCCTAAGTTTTCATAACTGTGACCTTAATTGACTACTGTCTGTAAGCTGTTAGTGTCTTAACGACCGTTCCACAGGTGCGTGTTCATTAATTGTTTATGGTTCATTGAACAAGCATGGGAAACAGTGTTTAAACCCTTTACAATGAAGATCTGTGAAGTTATTTTGATTTCTACAAATTATCTTTGAAAGACATGATCCTGAAAAAGGGAAGTTATTTTTTTTGCTGAGTTTATGTTCCCAGTCATGTGAAATCCATAGATTAGGGACTAATTCATTTATTTCAATTGACTGATTTCCTTATGTGAACTGTAACTCAGTCAAATCTTTGAAATTGTAGCATGTTGTGTTTATATTTTTGTTGAGTATAAATTGGAGGCAAAATGTCTGATCTACTGTAGAAGGAAATGTACATGTATCATCTGTTCTGTCATCCCACAACAGCTCTGCCTCATCATTGGTCAGAGCCACCATTATTGAGCCATTAGCCACGGATTCTAAGTTCAACAGTGATGCTGACTGACCCCACGGGTGATGGCATTTTGCACCTAGTCCAAGTGTGTGTGGTCAAATCTGTTCAGAGAAAAATAAAATAATACTACATTTGAGAGCAAAAATCAAATCAAATGTTATTGGTCACATACACATGTATGTTAATGCGAGTGTAGCGAAATGCTTGTGCTTCTAGTTCCAACAGTGCAGTAATACAGTACCTAACAAGTAATCTAACAATTCCCCAACAACTACCTAATACACACAAATCTAAAGGGGTGAATGAGAATATGTACATATAAGTATATGGATGAGCGATGGCTGAGCGGCATAGGCAAGGTGCAATACATGGTATAAAATACAGTATATGCATGTGAGTAATGTAAGATATGTAAACATTATTAAAGTGCCATTTTTCAAAGTGGCATTGTTTAAGTGACTAGTGTTCCATTTATTATAGTGGCCAGTGATTGGGTCTCAATGTAGGCAGCAGCCTCTCTGAGGTAGTTGCTGTTTAGTAGTCTAATGGCCATGGGATAGAAGCTGTTTTTCAGTCTCTCTGTCCCAGCTTTGATGCACCTGTACTGACCTTACCTTCTGGATCATAGCGGGGTGAACAGGCAGTGGCTCGGGCGGTTGTTGTCCTTGATGATCTTTCTGCCTTCCTTTGACATCGGGTGCTGTAGGTGTCATGGAGGGCACGTAGTTTGCCCCCGGTGATGCGTTGTGCAGACCGCACCACCCTCTGGAGAGCCTTGGGTTGCGTGCGTTGCAGTTGCCGTACCAGGCGGTGATATAGTCCGACAAGATATTCTCGATTGTGCATCTGTAAAAGTTTGTCAGGGTTTTGGGTGACAAGGCAAAATTCTTCCGCCCTGATGTTGAAGAGGCACTGTTGTGCCTTCTTCACCACACTGTCTGTGTGAGTGGACCATTTGAGACATGTGGACCATTGGAGACTTATATCTCCCTCACTAACTTCAAGCATAGCTATCTAAGCAGCTTACCGTTCGCTGCAGCTGTACACAGCCCATTCTACTTGCACATCATCATCTGCACATCTATAACTCCAGTGTTAATTTGCTAAATTGTAATTACTTCGCTACTATGCCCTATTTATTGCCTTACCTCCTCACGCCATATGCACACACTGTATATAGACTTTTTTTCTATTGTGTCGTTGACTGTACGTTTGTTTATTCCATGTGTAACTCTGTGTTGTTGTTTGTGTCTCACTACTTTGCTTTATCTTGGCCAGGCCACAGTTGTTAATGAGAACTTGTTGTCAACAGGCCTACCTGGTTAAATAAAGGTGAAATAAAATAAATTCAGTTTGTCTGTGATGTTTACGCCAAGGAACTTTAAATCCTTCCACCTCCACTGCTGTCCCTTCATGTGGACAAGGGGTTTCATGTTGTTTTGTTACATAACAAAAAAAAACACTCAAGGCATGACTTATGAATGTAGGTTCAGAGGAAAAGGGTAGTGAGGAGGGTCCACCAATGAGATGCCTCTGAGCAGGCATTACACAGACCAATAGTCGCAGTACGGAACAGGTAGAATGAAGGCGGGAAACCTAGAGGGAGTTGGAGAAACTGAATTAGTGGAAATTTCCACTTTCCTGGCAAGGCAGGAGTGTGGGTGGGGCTTGAGATGGAATAAGGTGGTGTTGTACAAACACAGGGCACATGGAGTCATTCCCTGTTCTCCTTACTTCGACTCTGCTACTGGGGTGGGCTGCCATTAACCTTTTTCTCTACCACAATCTCTCTATAGAGCTCACCTTATCTCTAGGCTGTTCTTTCTACCTGCCACAGATGTTTGCACTTGGGAAAGCAGGAGATAACACCAAGAATAGAGTACAATAAGAATTCTTAAAATAGCGCTCAGCAGGTTGGCCTATCGGGTTGAAGTAAAATGTGTTTTTTTCTCCACTTGCTCATCCATTCAGTACTTTTTCCTCTCTCCTTTACACTCTGTCCCTTTTCAGTCTCTTCACAAACTCCACTATTTTGGTACTAGCAGAAATAAAAGGTGGCATCCATTTTGCAAACCTTTCCTCCCGGTCCTTTTCATTTCAGTCCTCTCTCCTTTAATGCTAATTTGACAAAACGAGAGATTAAATCAATGATTACATGCTTCGATGTTCCTGTCACCTTAAAATGAGCCGGACACCTCCGGGTTGGGGCCAAGGGGCCACATTCCAGGAGGTAGCCGGCCATGTGGCTTTGTAAGTCCACAGTCTGTAAGGATACAGAGAATACATCATGCAAGACCAATTACAGTGGTGAAGGTACGATAGCAATCATAGGTGTTTTCATTGTTGCATGTACTTATGAAAGTGTACATGACCAACACCCCTGTTGGCACTGATAGCAAAGACTGAGCTCCCCTGCTGGCACATCCACTGTCTAGGAACTCTTCAGAGGTTCTGTACACTCTGTCACTGTGCAGCAGTCAACTTATATGTTGTCCTGCTTCTTTATTGGATCTGCCTGGAACCCCGAGAAAGCCATTCAGAGCGTGCAAGACACCACTGTTCAGAAGAATAGAGCCCAGTTAGCCACTGCCAATTCTTCTAATTATGGGGACCCTTGCCCCTCCTAATCCTGACCTCTGCTCTTTGATGCCCCCCGCTCTGCTCTCCCCTCAAGCACTGACATTCCATGGATCAGGTCTTTTGTCTCCCTGTTTGTCAGGTGTGATTGATTGTGAGTAACTCTGTCTTGTGTTTATTCAGATTTTTTGGGGGGGACAATCATGAGCAAAAAAAACTCTGACATTGAAAGTTCTTTGTTTTGTGATGGTGGTGGTGGTGGTGGAGGGGATGCCTGATGGCCAAACGACTCACTTTTGCCTGTCATTCTAAAACTAAAGATCAACTTCTTGAGCACAAAGACTCTATTCTCTCTGCCTGGCCCCGACAGTTATAGAGACTCTCTGTTGCACCGCATCCGTTCATAAGTCAAAATAATGTTCCATCATGGCTTTCTAAGTCGTGTAGCAACTGTGAGGAAAATACTCTTACTGTGTCAGAGGGTAAAATGGAACACTGCCCATGATTCTGAGACCTTCTCCTGCAAACCGTAAAGATGATAGATCACACAACCGTGAACAGCATACAGATGTAGGATATTTCTCTCACTCCCTCTTCACTTTTTGCTCAAACTCACTCTTTCTCAGTGAACTTCTCTACCTGTTTCAAGCAACCTACTACAAGGGACCAGCAGGGGGACATTTCTGGAAGAGGTCCAGTATCCATGGAAACAATTTGAGGTGGTAGGCATATGAAAGAGAGAGAGAGAAAAAAAATGACAGGAAATTATCTCACAAACACTCCCCTCTCTGATTGCCCCCATTTTCCAGTCACAGAGAATGAGTAATGCTTGGACTGACTGCTTTTTTTCGGGCAGTTAGACTGCTTCTCTTTTGGTTCCGGACTACGCAAAGACTGGGATCATTAGATTGCAGATGTCTGTTTCAGTGCTCTGTGGTCTCCACGTGGTCTTCATTTCCAAAATAAAAGGACTACCGTAACTGTAGGCCTTTATATACACTATGTCAGCCTTCATTGAGTGCATTTCCTTTGCTGTCGTCTATTGATTTAGTGCCATTAATGACCAGGAAATATTGGGAAGTATTTGATTAAACTATTAGTGTAAGTATTTACCAGTTCAAGTTTATTTTTATTTTTATGATGGACACAATAGTTGTCCTCTTCCCCACGAAAAAACAAGATTCCCAGACACAAACTCCCATGGACTGAGATAACCCACTATGACTCTGACACAGCCCTTTGATCTCGCCATGTAATTATAGCTGTTTTCCACCGGTTATAATTACATTTGAGTCAAATCTGGGATTAATGACTGAATGAGCTCTCTGAGGCTTCCTCAAATAAAGCTTCGGTATTTTGGTGAACATAATATAACCAAACCAGCCAGCCAGGGTATTACTCTTGAGGGTGCCCTGAAAATAAAGTCTGGGCCTTCATTTAACACTTGTTTTGATATTCTTCATATATAAAGGGTGCACATGCATGAGTCCCAATCATTTCAACCTGAGAGTAGAAATATCCAAGCTATGGATATGGAAGATGAGCAATATCAGCAAAAAAAAATGCAAATAATCTCATAAATTCTCTCTCTTGTCACTGTTCTATCCTTTTAAAGGTTGTCTCAGCCTAATGCCAAAGAAGGATATTCATATACATCAGTAAATGTTGGCCAGGTGGAGTCAAAAGCTCATGTAACAAAAACGCTCTCCATCTAGGACCTCCAAGAGGGCTTTGTTATCAATCTTGGTGATCTCTGACATCTCTAGTGAGCACCTGGAGAGAAGCAAATGAAAATATTCTGCCCAGTGGCCCCTACCGAGCTGCGACACAAGCTGTTACAGCACCATGTTCAGGTGATCCCCGTTTTTGGTGGCCTGTACATACTTCCTGAATCAGCCCGACTAACCGGTGTCTGTATGTAGCCTCGCTACTGTATATGGCCTCACTACTGTTATTTTTCACTGTCTTTTTACTGTAGTTTTTATTTCTTTACTTACCTATTGTTCACCTTATACCTTTTTTTGCACTGTTGGTTAGAGCCTGTAAGTAAGCATTTCACTGTACGGTCTACACCTGTTGTATTCGGCGTACGTGACAAATAAACTTTGATTTGATTTAATCACCTTGAGCTCAGTTAAGCGTGTTCAGTGGGATGGCTCTGGGCACGTGATATGCCATATGTCGCGCCCTGAGCTTTAAACCATGAGATGAGTGAGAAACGGAGCAGAAGGGCTCACCTTAAATTACCCAGGAGAGAGGAATCAGGTGTGATCTGTGATATGCAGTACCACTTTCTAATACTCTGGAGCAGGTGCTCACCCCACCCACTTAGTGGGGGACAAATGAAAAGTCTAATTTCATAATAGTAAGAATAATGAAAACGGTTCTTAATACCGTGATACTAATGACATACATGTATCATATCAGAGGCAAAACTGGAGTTATCGTATTTGAGCATTGATTGTATTGTCTGGGTCTGGGTAGAGGAGATTGACAAGATAATATTCCACAGTGAGTGAGTCTGCATTATACTGGAACAGATGCTCAGTGTAGCTCCATTTGCAATACAATAGCCCCCACACAACAAGCTAAACGAAACGGTGGCCATAAACAAAAGACTCCAAAGTGGCTTGGCGTGGTGTGTGTGTGGTGCCTGCATCTGTGTGTAAGCGCGCGTGTGTGTGTGCATTTGAGTGCGCGTGCAAATACACAGGCATACAGAAAACTACAACATGTGATGGTCCTGCCCCAACCTTAGACCAAATGATGACTGTGTGAGGGCTCACCAATGCCACACTCAATTATCTAATTATATTTATAAAAGCATCCAGGTGTTATAAGGAATCAACTTTAAACGTACAGTGGGGCAAAAAAGTATTTAGTCAGCCACCAATTGTGCAAGTTCTCCCACTTAAAAAGATGAGAGAGGCCTGTAATTTTCTTCATATGTACACTTCAACTATGACAGACAAAATTAGAAAAAAAATCCAGAAAATCACATTGTAGGATTTTTTATGAATTTATTTGCAAATTATGGTGGAAAATAAGTATTTGGTCACCTACAAATAAGCAAGATTTCTGGCTCTCACAGACCTGTAACTTCTTCTTTAAGAGGCTCCTCTGTCCTCCACTCGTTACCTGTATTAATGGCATCTGTTTGAACTTGTTATCAGTATAAAAGACACCTGTCCACAACCTCAAACAGTCACACTCCAAACTCCACTATGGCCAAGACCAAAGAGCTGTCAAAGGACACCAGAAACAAAATTGTAGACCTGCACCAGGCTGGGAAGACTGAATCTGCAATAGGTAAGCAGCTTGGTTTGAAGAAATCAACTGTGGGAGTAATTATTAGGAAATGGAAAGCATACAAGACCACTGATAATCTCCCTCGATCTGGGGCTCCACGCAAGATCTCACCCCGTGGGGTCAAAATGATCACAAGAACGGTGAGCAAATATCCCAGAACCACAGTGAGGGGGACCTAGTGAATGACCTGCAGAGAGCTGGGACCAAAGTAACAAAGCCTACCATCAGTAACACACTACGCCGCCAGGGACTTAAATCCTGCAGTGCCAGACGTGTCCCCCTGCTTAAGCCAGTACATGTCCAGGCCCGTCTGAAGTTTGCTAGAGAGCATTTGGATGATCCAGAAGAAGATTGGGAGAATGTCATATGGTCAGATGAAACCAAAATATAACTTTTTGGTAAAAACTCAACTCGTCGTGTTTGGAGGACAAAGAATGCTGAGTTGCATCCAAAGAACACCACACCTACTGTGAAGCATGGGGGTGGAAACATCATGCTTTGGGGCTGTTTTTCTGCAAAGGGACCAGGACGACTGATCCGTGTAAAGGAAAGAATGAATGGGGCCATGTATGGTGAGATTTTGAGTGAAAACCTCCTTCCATCAGCAAGGGCATTGAAGATGAAACGTGGCTGGGTCTTTCAGCATGACAATGATCCCAAACACACCGCCCAGGCAACGAAGGAGTGGCTTCGTAAGAAGCATTTCAAGGTCCTGGAGTGGCCTAGCCAGTCTCCAGATCTCAACCCTAGAGAAAATCTTTGGAGGGAGTTGAAAGTCCGTGTTGCCCAGCAACAGCCCCAAAACATCACTGCTCTAGAGGAGATCTGCATGGAGGAATGGGCAAAAATACCAGCAACAGTGTGTGAAAACCTTGTGAAGACTTACAGAAAACGTTTGACCTCTGTCATTGCCAACAAAGGGTATATAGCAAAGTATTGAGATAAACTTTTGTTATTGACCAAATACTTATTTTCCACCATAATTTGCAAATAAATTCATAAAAAATCCTACAATGTGATTTTCTGGATGTTTTTTCTCATTTTGTCTGTCATAGTTGAAGTGTACCTATGATGAAAATTACAGGCCTCTCTCATCTTTTTAAG
Organism: Oncorhynchus tshawytscha; assembly: GCF_018296145.1. Taxonomy (NCBI): domain Eukaryota; kingdom Metazoa; phylum Chordata; class Actinopteri; order Salmoniformes; family Salmonidae; genus Oncorhynchus; species Oncorhynchus tshawytscha. The sequence goes on along the minus strand of NC_056435.1, from coordinate 28,893,382 downwards.
AGGGGGAACTTGCACAATTGGTGGCTGACTAAATACTTTTTTGCCCCACTGTATGTACAGTATGAACCACAAAACGATGAGAGACATACTGTACAATCTTGGCCATGGGACACAATCTATGTTGGACATGACATCAAATCTGTGAAGGAAACATTTAGGGCTACTTTTTTTGAAGGACTTCCGAGGCTTTGGTAGCGTTAAGTGAGAGAAGTGGCCAACGGTCCATACAAGTGCAGTAATCCAATGTGCAGAGCAAAGTTTCTCCAGATTCACAAAAAAAGGAGACCACCCTACTCTCCTCCCCTCACACCCCATTCTCCTTCCTGCCGTCATTGTCTGTCAGACTCAAATCAGACGGCCACACCTTAATTGCTGACCCTACGACCAAAGCCATTGTACTGCATGTGGACTTTCCTGCCATAGAATACGTGGCCCCAAACAGACCAATGATTTCTGACCAGCCCTCAGCCTGTAGTCCATTGCGTTATGTTTCATAAAAATACTGAACACGGATAAAGCATTGGTGGGACACAGAATCAGAAGTTTTATGAAACATGTTTCGAAACAACTCAGAAAAGAACTCATAGGCCTAGTTGATCCCATGATTCCCATCATTCATAGATGACCAGCATCTATGAACATTTGAACATCTTGGCCATGTTCTGTTATAATCTCCACCTGGCACAGCCAGAAGAGGACTGGTCACCCCTCATAGCCTGGTTCCTTTCTAGGTTTCTTCCTAGTTTCTGGCCTTTCTAGTGAGTCTTTCCTAGCCACCGTGCTTCTACACCTGCATTGCTTGCTGTTTGGGGTTTTAGGCTGGGTTCATGTACAGCACATTGAGATATCAGCTGATGTAAGAAGGGCTTTCTAAATGCATTTGACTAGACATACTGCTTGTTTCCCAATTATTACTCTGGCCCAAGAATTGCAATGGTTAACATTCACATGGATCACCATTCGTGCTTTACAGTTCAGATATTTCATATTACACAGACAGTCACAGACACAGCGAATAAGTGTAGGTAGCTTACTGGCTTGCTTGTAATAGGCTTATGTAGGCTAGCTATTGTATTCAAATACAAAAGCCTCCTTCTCATTTTTTTCATACGAGGCACTGTGTTCCTGACCTTCATGTTTAAAATAGAGAAGTCTAACCGAGGCAAGAGGTGTGGTTTAGTTAGTAAATGGTTTCACATCATATCATCTTTGTGCTGTAATTTGATACTTAGGCACTGAAGACAAAGGGATAAGAGTCTCTACCAGGGCTTTACACATGCTTCTAGATGGACGAAATCAAGGACAACTTGTTTTGAATACAAATATGTCAAAATCAAGACAAGAAAGAACTACAATTGGCAACAGCATTAATGATAAAAAATATTGTTGTTTTTGAATGTAGGGAATGCTTGCAGTCACACAAAGGAACTGCATTCATCAACGCACACTTCAAGCACGTTCTTAGAATAGGCTATTGCTTACATTAAACACCATTAAAATGTCAAATGTTATTCATGAGAGAAAATAACAATGTTAATATCCCTAAAATACTTTCAATTTAAATAATTTAATGTTATCACATGAACACTTTCTTTATGCTTTACATCAGAGTGCACGCTTTACATTTTCAACCAATTAGGAGAAGGACAGCTGGGAGGAGCTTGATAATCGGGCTCAAATTCCGAAGATTGACAACAATCTGTCCAATAAGAACCGCTTAAACGTGTTTGTTACTTTAGATTGTCCAATTACGTTTTAGATCGACCGTCTCCATTCTAACTAATGGACTACAGTTGAGCCTAACAGATGTCGCTGGTGTTCATAACTCTCTCCTCAGCGTGTCATTGAAACAGGCTTATATCACTGCCATAAACATCAAACAAAGTATTTATTTCGGAAGCATATTATACCCTTAAATCAAACTAGCTATGGCTGATACCGCAGTAGAGACGACCACAACCACCGAGATTTCAGCAAAGGTGAGTGATTAATTTGACTAGCTAACAACTTTACTCTTCAGCTAAGCCTGCATGAACACCAGCTAGCTAACTTGAGCTGCAATAGCAAGCTACAGTAGCCAGCCGTGTAATAATAACCAAGTAGCTAGCTAACATTAATGTTAGTCACTGTCAATGGCTGAAACATAGTATGTATTTCTCAAACATTTAGTTAGCTATTTAACCTGTTCAATAACTTCGCTAGCTCCATTAGTAGTACTACATTGATTACTGCGTTGTTTTGATTTTGCAAGAAAGGACTTTCACTGTACTTCAGCACGTGACATTTAACTTAAACTATTGGCGACTTGGCCTGTGACTAACTTTCCTAACCAGCTAGTTTTATCGTTACATTTGCAATGTGGCTACCTTAGCAAGTTTAAGTTATTACTAGTTAGTAAACGTTAGCTAAAAAGCACCTCAAATTGAATGCGCTCGAGCTACACTGTTGCGCGATGGCGGGAAGGGATAACGTTAATCTTTCACAGTGCGAGAGGAGTATGCACGCTTATCTTTCTCGTAGGGAACAGCGATGCTAGTTCCCGATGCCTTCCGTTGTGTGCACTTTGGCAGTGGTCGGGCATGCGCCGCTAGTAAATACTGGAGATATGTAGAAAGGTTACTACAATTTTAAACATCCGAATTAAAGATGGCGACGAGTATATGGCCACATCGTGGTGGACATGCTTCAGTTGTGTCAGTGAGACAACCAAGAATAACATATTTTTAGGAGCTTAAAGAGAAGAAAGAGGTTGCCGAGGAGGTGATGGTGGAGAAGAAGGAGAACGGCAGTGGGGACGCACCTGGCAATGAAACAGTGAGTTGATGCCGAAGTTCATTTCCTTGGGAGCCTCATGGCCTTTTGTCTTGGCGCCATCATCATACAGGTGTCTCCAGACTCAGCCCCAACTACCCCACCCCCACTCACTACTCTTTGTTTATTTTGTGAAATGGCACAAATGTTTCTTAAGGCATGTGTTGGACCTCATTGCATTCCCTTTCCTTATTCTCAGGGGGAATTAAGTATAAACTGCAACATGTGCCCTGTTTTAACTCTGAAGCGTGTTGGCTGTAACTCTTGGGTTAACTTTTGCAGAATACTTTTCTGAAAGAAATTCCTTATCACTCATGCATACAATTAACCCACATTTATGTGAAATATTAAAGTTTGTCATTCTTTGATTCCTTCCCTCTAGCACACAAATGGTGCAGAGGAGACAAATGGTGCAAAGGAGAAGACAAATGGTGCAATTCATTCTGAAGTAACTCCAGAGGTTGAAGAGGATGGTAAATTCATGTCCCTCTTTGGACTAACAGCTGGATATTTTTTTAAAGTTTAATGGTTATTTGATACATGTGAGGTGCTTGAAGCCCATGTTTTTACTTCATATATGCATGATTGCAGGAGAGGGAGAGGATGCAGAAGAAGATGCAGAAGAAGCTGCTGATGAGGAGGTTGACCACCCTGTGAAGCGCCCAGCTGAGGAGGAGGTACAGTTTTGTCCGATTTTAAAACCGTCAATATACAATAGTCTCACAGTAAAAGTTGAGCCATCTTTATTACTGTTTTATATCTGGCCACTAAGTTCTCTCCTCACTTAAAAAAATGTTTGTTTGCCCTCAGGAACAAGGGGAAACAAAAAAACAGAAAACAGAAAACGATGACTCAAAGGAAGCTGAAGTGGAGGCCTAGAACACTCCGTCTGTACTCTTCCGCAGCTCTGTCTACATGACGTTGTCAACTTTACCTTGTAGAGCTTGTGCTTTATGTATGTTTTACAGATTTTGTTTGCCCCCAAGATATTACATTGCACTGGAGTCCTTAAACATAGTGGCCTCCTCCCTTTTTTTATAAGATGTTATTTATTGGTTTCTTACGCAAAAAAAACTTGTGCAAATAGGATCCATGCTGTTTTATCAGTATGTTAGTTTGTTGTTGTTACTGCTGACCAGTTGATTCAGGCAGGCAGCTGCACCCTTCTCCACATTTTCAAGGTGACCTCAGACTCACTAAAGACCAAAGATAAGTTTTAAGCAGGGGCTAATGGACTATTGTTAGCATTATTAGTTCAGGCTTTTTTAATACCTTTTGTTTAGTGCTGCTGCTAGTAGTTAATCCTTTGTCTGACTGATCTGTTAACACAACAATGGCACAAATAAAAGAACACCTCCGTGATCAAAGATGGCTTGATCCTGTTTAGGGGTCTGGCTTCTGCAATGTTAATTACCCCCTGTTAATTCTTAAGGCGTTGGTCATATGTTTTGTATGCATTTTAAAACAAGTTTGTACCCAAGATACTGTTTTTCTGTTTTATTTTCAGTTATTTTTTTGTCTGGTTGACTCAAATTGTCTATAATGGTCTATATCAGAACAACATTCCCAACCTAGTGTTCTTTCTCTTCTAGTGCAGTTATATTTCATGATTGCTATTTGGTTGCTTCGGCCACTGCTTTGTATATTCTGGTTGTTGATGATTAAATAAGTCAGTCTTGTCTTTTTAACCATGGTGTTTTGTTTTTGCATACGCTGTAGTTAAATGTGCTGGATATTTACCTGTTTAAAGGGCAATTCTGCCACTTTTCAACCTCTTATTCTTGATCTCCAGTGCCATACTAGTGTCTACATATCTGTAAACGGTACTTTTCCATGGTCTGCGGTTAAGATCCTAAAAAGCGCTTCTCTGTGACATCACAGGGTAGATTTCAAAGTAAAAAATGTAAATGTCAAACCCTGCCACGAGTTTCTAGCCATAGAGAGGATATTTTCTTGCTCTCAGGGTTTTAAAAATCATTGCTTTAACTTGATATCATCGGGTTGAATTTTGTAACTTTTTTCCTACAAAACAGAAATGCGCTGTTAAACACATGTAGACACTGGTATTGTGCTGGAGATAATGAAAATGAGGTTAGTGGTGGAATTGCCATGTAAGATGCTTTACACTGTTAACACCAAATTACAATTGTGCCTAACACTAGTGTTAACAATTAAATAAGGGATGCTTTCAGTTAAAACAGTTCTAGCCATGTAAAGTATCTGATGTCAGTTGACTTAAGGCATAAGACGGAATATGGATGGGAGTAATTCCCAAGATGATTTTGTAACTGGGAAAGGGGTGATTCTTGTCATCTGGATTTTGGCTTTTTTTTCTCCATAGAACTACACTACACGTCAATCAATTGAAGTCCTGACGTGTTGCAGTTTAGACCCATCTAGTGGTGTAAACTGGTACTGTAGGTCCATTCAGGGTAGAATTGATTTTTGAGAATCGTTTTTATTTGATAGAACCCCCATGTGGATAGAGGTTTTCTGATAATGACCAGTTATGAAGATTACATAGCTGTAATCTAATACCAATATTTTACAAAAGGAAATTAAGCCTAAAGTACACATGCATAATTATCTGCATAGAGGAGACCTAAAATGTGTGAAGTTCTATGATAGTGAGCTTAATAAAAAAGGACAATAGCCCAAAAAGTAAAAATTATCATTTTAATTGAACTCAACCCTAAAGTAGCTGTTACAGTAATACAGTTAATATTGGAATTAAGGATGAAGAACATCAGAAAACACTTTATTGTAAAATACTAGAAATGTTGTGTTGAATTGAAGCAAGTTGCAACAGCATGATGATCCATACAGTTGCTGTTTTCTCAAAAGAAACCAGTCAGAAACATGACATCATCATGGCACGTGTCCAGTCTGTTATGGAGGCTTTAGTGGTAGACCCTGATCAACATTCCGCTGAGGCATCAGCTCTAGATGACTCATGACAGTGGGGTGTTTCACGGTGGTGGGCATTTTAGTGAAACTTAAAATGAAGCTGAACGCAGGCATGAGTTATTGATAACAATTCATTTTTTTAAAATGCCCGGAAACAGTCTCTGTGTCAACTAAGTGATGTTCAAGGTAAGCAATGCCGAGCAAGTTTTTTTTAGCCTGTCATAGATTTTCTCAATTGAAAAGTAACTATGATTTTACCAATGTTTTATAATTGGCTGATTACATGAAATGTTATTTGAGCTGTTTATAATCAAATGAATTGAGTGAATAAATGCAGCAGCGTGTGATGAGACTGGATAACTAACCCAAATGTGAGAGGGTCACCAGTGAGCCAGTTTGGGTCGTGTGGTGAAACAAGCCTAAACCTTAACTAAAGCATGCACCTTAGCGGTGAAAATAAGCACTTGCTGTTGGCAAATATGAACCCAAAAGTCTTCCCTCTCAAAGTTGTCCAGCGCCATCTTAAGCATAGTTCACATGCATCTTCCTGAATTCTTTCTCGCCACCAAAACAACAGAATTGTTGTTCTTCTTTTTTGTTCGGTTTCCGATGGAATGCCGAATCACACCCCAGTTTCAACTTCTCTTCCTGGTAATGACAAGAATCACTGTCATTACAACAGTCACGCCAGGAGCAAGGTGACAGGACAGAGTGATGTCCATGGCTTAGTAAAGGGTCCATCTCTGTGTGTATGTTTGTAAACGCATTAGTGAGTGTCAAGTCAAAATGGTAATAAATAATGACCATAATAATCTGAGTGCCTTGTGTGAAAGATGTAAAACCTCAGAGGCACAGTTTGGCTCTTTATTGTTCACATAGTACAAACTACATTGAGTGAGGGTGGTCCTATGGCTTGCATGTGTGTGTAAATGTACTGTAGATATGCTACTGTGCTTACATGAATTCAGGGCTTCAAGCAAAAGGTCATTGGTGACACATTCAGACAGTCCCTAAGCCTGCCTACAGTGGGATGATAGTGTGCTGACAGAGAAACAGGCAGGTAGACATTCCCTCGGACATCAGACCAAAACAGAAGATGCAGGGCATTGAGACTACAGCGCATGCATATATTAGGCGAGGCCAAAACAATTAACCCCTTCAAAGATTGTTTACATTTTTTCCTGATGTCCTGGGGAATAGGAGCCGTAGGGCCGTAATTATTTAGGCACGCACAAAATTAACATAAGTGCCGCTTTTTAGTGGAAATTATGGGAGAGAAATACATGGACACACTATAACACACTGACACCGCAGAACGGTGGCCTCTGTCAGTCTAAGCTCTAAGAGGAGCTATACTAAGTAGTGCGAGAGAGTACAGTACTGTATGTGCTTTGCAGAGAGACACAGAGTGTAGGCTATACGCGGTGTGCGTTGTGATAGAAGGCTGCAGTGTGATAGTGTGTAGTGCAGTGTGAGACAAGGGGGGGTCTAAATGTGCACCAGTAGTGGCTGGGCCTCACTTTCGGAAGGCTCACCCTCAGGGGGGGGCAGGTGGTACACCACGCAGAGGGAGGAGTACAGACAGCCCACGAATGACATCGCGCTAGAAAAGTACATCACTCCCTGGGCCCCGCCCACCAGCGAGGTCAGAGGTCCCATCGCCACGGAGACTATGATCTGAGCTAGGAAGTACTGGCAGCTGAGCAGAGAGATGTCCACCCCCATCCCTCTCCTGGTCCCTTCCTCTGACGAGCCACAGAACTACACAAACGGAGAGAGATGGCACATGTATGATTGATACTGTGAACACTTTTACAACAAACACATTTTTACAAATAAATCTATAAAGACAGTACTGTGCTATATCAAAACACTTGACCAATACTGTATAAAATACTTTCACAAAACCCCAATTCAGAACATTATATAATATGTTCACATTTATGTGTTGTATTCAGTGTATACCCATTCATATTCACTAACCTGTGGGCTCTGGTAGTATTCACACAGCAGAGAGTAAGGCAGTGTGCACAGAGAGGAGAAGAGCACCCCGTAGGTGACACAGAGCGACAGCACCACATAGAGGTTGGTGGAGAGTGTAGCAAGGCCCGTGCCAAGGCCAAACGCCAGGTAGGCAAAGAAATAGAGAGAGCGGAGGGAAAAACGCTCCTCCAGCTTCTCCAGTATGGCTATGAATAGAAACAAGAGGAGAGGAAGATAACAGAAGGGGAAAGCCTGTAAAACAACTATATCTGATAAAGAATCTAAATGATGGCTGTTGTGTGTGTTCTATTTCTGTGTTTTTGTGAGTGTGTGGAATGTTGAGTGGATTTACACTTGCTACCAGACTGAATAATCTGTTGAACATGCTCAACAGTGACGATGCGGCAGTTAGCCAGAGCCTCCCTCCTTCGTCAGTCCATAAGGTCCCACTGGCCACGGACAGTGGCCTCGGACAGTTAGTATCACTGATATTTGGCAGTCTCTGCAATGTATATAGGCTCACAGTACTTGGCCTCCATTTTGCAGGCCTGCCTAAGACTTAAGCAAAGTAACTGGCTAGGTATGGTTCTTTTTCAGCTGTAATAGGCAGCGTAGCTGTTTGGAGAACAGGGTGTTTTCTGTTTCCTTAAGTGTCCATGCATACAAAGACCTTTGAAATGTTTGAATCCTTCTTGAAAGTAATGTGATTTGTGGATTCAAATAAAGTATTTAAAAATGTGTGTTTTTCTTTTTTTGTTTATGAGTGTACTGGTGTGTGTGTGTGTGTGTAGGACTCACCTGAGTAAAAGGCAGCACTGAATGCATAGATGCACATGCCCCAGCAGCCCATGCTGACCCCAGCATTGTAGCGTTGGTAGGCCTCAGAGTCATGGGGTGCTCTGGGGTCTCCCTCAAACACTACCTCCCCCATGAAGTCAGTGTAGAACAGCAGCATGCCCTCAAAGGACAGCCAACCTATAGGATCAAGACAGGGTGGCAGATGGCTCATGTTTACATAGACATACTCACACAGCTTCCACTGGAGTACAGATAGGTTAAAATCATCAGTGATGATGTCACCGCAACCTTAGTGGGCGTACAGACAATAAAACACAAGGACATGAGTGACAAGACTCACCCAAGAAATGGTTAGTGCATAGGCTGCGCAGTGACGGAGGCATCCTGTAGATGGCGATACACAGTAGCCTCATTGACATCTGTGAATCTGCTGTCTCCACATTTTCACTCAGGTCACTCTCATAGCGCACCCCATTCAGCAGAATGTTTGCCACCTTTATTACAGGAGGAAGAAGAATCAGAAACATTAATTATCTCAACATGATGATTTGTTAAACTAATCAGAGGAATTAAACTCCAGGCTGACCTGCTGACTGAAGGTCACGGTTCTTCTGCGGCCATTTTCCAGCCCTTCACTCTGGATCACCATTGGCTCCTCCACAAGTGCAAGGCTCTGAGGGCGCTTAAGTATACCAGCGGACGAACCTCGATGGGACCCTGCCTCCATCTGAGCCTCCCCGGCCTGAGCCCCGGCCTGGGATCCTGCCCCAGCCAGGGCCGCTGTCCCAGCCACGGTTAGTGCTCTAGCCTGGGCTACTGCTCCAGACTGTGACCCAGTTCCAGGTTGAGATCCCTGGGGAGGTGGGGTGTCCCCTGGAGGCAGTGGTCGGGCTGCAGTGTCCTGGTCAAGGGGCTGTGGGGATGGCTGTCCGGTGTAGCAGTCGATGAGCACACTGTCTATATAAGAGGTTCCCAGGGATGAGGCGAACTCATTGATGCCAGTGAGAGAGTTATCCCGACTGATAAAGCTGCCATATTTAGGAGTAAGGGGGCTGAGGGGGGAGATGGGGCTGGTGAGGCCGGCACAGAGGCGTGCATTGGCACTACAGGAGTGTGCCATGGGGTTAGGGTTTGAGGGGCAGGGTTCAGAGAACTGGTAGCTATAAAGCCTCTCCTCTGCATCTTCCTCCTCCAATCCCAGGCTTGCCCCCGGAGGGACGGGGGGAGAGGGAGGCAGAGGGAGGATGGGGCTCTTTAGAGAGTTTTTAGAGTTCTTCTGAGGCTGCGTCTTTGGCAGGGGCCGCTCAGGGATGCTGTTGAGGGTCATGCACGTGGCAATGACTAATGTGACACTGGTGAACATGTAGATGACTCGAAGTTGACCTCCCATTGACCTCCCAAACTCAGTGTGGTCCCAGTTAATTCCACCCACGATGTACCCGAATCCACCACCCAGGCCTGCATAGAGTGTGTGGGACATAATCATCATAGAATATAATCATCATTATGCTATCACTATCACATCTTAGACTTATTTTATAGGTTATGTTTAACTCTACATTGTCAGAAGTGTTTTATATGTACATTTTACTGTCTCACCTACCAGTGGTGAGTGTTATAGCCAGCCAGTAGTGTATAGCGTTCCCTGACTGACCAGTAGTTAGTGCATATAGTGCTCTCTAACCTGCCAGCAGTGCGTGAATATTGAGGCCACGGTCCTGGTCCTCTGGCAGGCACACGTCCATCATGTAGGCGTGGCTGGGATTATCTGCCGAGTCCGCACAGAAGTCCATCAGAACCACTCCACAAATAGTTAGTATGATGCCCCACTTGTGATTGGTTGCTGTGTCTGCCACCGCAGCTCCAATATCTCGCCCATTCAGCACCATTGTCAAACCAAGCAGAGCTCCTACAAAGTTAAAACAGAGAACTCCACTTCAGGACTACAATATTAGTTAAAAACAGGAACAGAGTTTCACCAGAGGAGGGAGAGCCTTGCAAGACAGAATATTCCTTACCAATAGCTAAGGCTAAAATAAACGGTCTCCGACGGCCAAAGCGGGATGTACAACGATCACTCCAAGCTCCTAGGAGAGGCTGGACCAGGAATCCTAAAAACCATGAGGAGAAATTAGAAGGATTTAGTGGCACTCAAATGGGCAATGCTGATGGGAACAGCAATATAATCTAACTCTACTATTCAAAGCACAGTTATGCATTATCTTTATCTAATCAAACAGGACTTTCTGTATCTACTTCATCTCTCCCTGCCACTTCATTACCCAATATAGGACTGATGAACCACACCAGGCTGTAGAACTCTTCGGGCAGACCCATCTGTAGCAGGACAGGGGTGACATAGGCCGTCTCCATGGCGTAGCTGAACTCAATGCCAAACAGGACACAGCCGTTGAAGAGCAGCTCAGGGAAGGTGCGGCGAGGGGGCATCTCACTGAGGTCCAGCTGATCTAGGGGGCAGGGGGTGTTGGGCGGGGGGGGCGGGGACGGTCTGATAAGCTTCCGCCGCTTCGGGTGTCTCTGGAAGTTGTTGGCACGGTGACTCAGGAGGCGTGTGGTAGACGATGGGAAGCTGACAGTCTTGGGCATGGAGCTCCTCCAGAGGCCATCATTTGTGGCACCCAATGACCTCTCTGATGACCTCCCTCCTGGGCTGGCCAACAGGGGGTCACTGGCTGTGCCCATTCCTGGAGATGACATCACTCTGCTGGGCCCAGTTTACTCTGGACACACTAGGAGATTCTCATTCATAGATCAAAATGCAATCACATTAAAGTTCAAAAGGTAAATGTACCATTGTATGAGGAGAAAGACTTTACTGTAAGGAGGCATATCAATAACAGAATTGCAGTAATTACATCCATAAAGTATTAGTAGCTTTGGCAAGCTCCTTTTAGAGGACACTCAAGGTAACATCTGCTCATATGGCTAGTACTGTAAAACAGGAGAGGAATAGTAGACACCAAGGTAACCGGCGGTAAGGCCACTGCCAGCCTATGATGGCACTATACTCCTCATGGGCAAGACGCACTGCAACAAATGTGCATGTTGATGTGCACAAAACCCATGTGCTCTAGTACAGCAGTGTGGTATGCGGCATCGTCTCTCACCGTGGCTTTTTCAGTTTAGATTTTTCATGGGTGTATTTTGCCCATGTTACAAGCTAATCGGATGCGTAGGAGCTATAAAAAGCCATTGGCACAAATCGTCTCAAATAATACGTTTTAACATGCAAGGCTACACATTATTTATTTGTGAAACACACGTCCTTAAACATTAAACATGCTTGGCATGCGTCTACGGCTTGATAGGTCTGGTTTATCATCATTTATTTTCCAATTGTCATCGACGTTATGCTCGTTGACTTAAAAACATTTTTGTTCTCGAGTCAAGGTGAAGATTATACAATCGAATTAACACATGGTCTTAGACAGGGCAGAGCGTGCAAATTGAAACGTTAAAGAAATTACCTTATCACCGTTTCTCTGTCATTTATTTCAGTATTCTCTGTTGGTAAACAAGTCAATCATATTTATGATTTAGAATATTTACGTTGGATGAGAGAAATATGTTTGTTTTTTCCTTAGATGCAGTCATCTCCCTTCTTTATCCTCCGTCCCTTTTCCTTCTCCCTCTCTCTCCCTTCCCGTTCCTCACCCGTGACGTCACCACCACCCCTCCTGTTCCCTGCGCTTGGTTCTTGGTAGACCTGCAGCCTCAGCACCAATACATATGAAGTTAGCGTCATCCATATTTAAAGGCCCAGTGCAGTCAAAAACATGACTGTGTTATATATATATATATACATACTATGAGGTTGGAAGAATGGCACTGGAGGGGATGGATGCCGTTATGGCCTGCTAAGCAATTGTGCTATTTTGTGTGTTTTTTCGCGTTGTTTGTAGCTTATTTTGTACATCATGTTTATTGCTACCGTCTCTTATGACCAAAAATTGCTTCTGGATAGCAGAAGAGCGATTACTCACCTCGAACTGGACAAATATTTTTTCTTTAATGAGTCTGACCCAAAGGATATAATGTTGCTCCCGGACAAAGGCCAAATCCTCATCATTCGCATGAAGAAAATAAGTAAATACAGGGGCCTCAGGTCAGGGTGCCTTGTGAGAATTCGTCAGTGAGTGGGTAACCTGCTTCTACCATCATTCTATTGGCCAATGTGCAATCACTGGAGAATAAACTGGAGGAGCTCGGTTCGAGACTATCCTACCAACGGGACATTAAAAACTGTAATATCTTGTGTTTCACAGAGTGGTTGCTGAACGACAACACGGATAATATACAGTTGTCTGGTTTTTCCGTGCATCTGCAAGACAGAACAGCTACGCCCTGTAAGACAAGGTGTGGGGGTGTGTGTTTATTTGTCAATGACAACTGGTGCGCAATGTTTAATATTAAGGTAGTCTCGAGGTATTTCTTGCCTGAGGTAGAGTACCTCATGATAAGCTGTAGACCACACAATATACCAAGAGAGTTTTTATATTTTTCGTAGCTGTCTATTTACCTCCACAAACCAACGCTTGCACAAAGACCGCACTCAACAAGCTTTTAAGGCCATAAGCAAACAAGAAAATGCTCATCCAGAATAGTGCTCCTAGTGGCCGGGGACATTAATGCAGGGAAACTTAAATCCACTTTACCTCATTTCTACCAGCATGTCACATGTGCAACCAGAGGAGGAGAAAAATAAACAAAAAAGTCTAGATCACCTTAGATCAGATCACTCCACACACAGATGCGTACAACGCTATCCATCACCCACCATTTGGCAAATCTGACCATAATTCTATCCTCCTGATTCCTGCTTACAAGCAAAAACTAAAGCAGGTGACTCAGTGACACACTCAATACGGAAGCGGTTAGATGACGCGGATGCTATGCTACAGGACTGTTTTGCTAGCACAGACTGGAATATGTGCTGGGATTCATCCAACGGCATTGAGGAACAGTGGTGTAAAGTTCTTAAGTAAAAATACTTTAAAGTACTACTTAAGTCTGGGTTTTTTGGTATCTGTACTTTGCTATTTATATTTTTAGCAACTTTTACTAAACTACATTCCTAAAGAAATAATGCACTTTCTACTCCATACATTTTCCCTCACACCCAAAAGTACTCGTTACATTTTGATAGGAAAAATGGTCCAATTCACACACTTATCAAGAGAACATCCCTGGTCATTCCTACAGCCTCTGATCTGGCGGACTCACTAAACACAAATGCTTCGATTGTAAATTAGTGTTGGAGTGTTCCCCTGGATATCCCTCAATACAAATTGTGCTCTCTGGTTTGCTTAATATAAGGGGAGTTGAAATGATTTATACTTTTACTTTTGATACGTAAGTACATTTTAGCAATTCCATTTACTTTGATACTTAAGTATATTTAAAACCCAAATACATACTTTTACTCAAGTAATATTTTACTACTTTACTACTATTGCGTGACTTTTACTTGAGTCATTTTCTATTAAGGTATTGTTACTTTTACTCAAGTATGACTATTGAGTACTTTTTTCCACCACAGTTGGAGTATTTTATTTTATCTTTAATTAACTAGGCAGGTCAGTTAAGAACTAATTCTTATTTTCAATGACAGCCTAGGAACATTGTGTGAATTGCCTTGTTCAGGGGCAGAATGACAGATTTTTACCTTGTCAGCTCGGGGATTCGATCTTGCAACCTTTCAGTTACTAGTCCAACACTCTAACCACTAGGCTACCTGCCGCCCCTTGAGGACTATACCACCTCAGCTTCATCAATAAGTTCATTGATGACATCGTCCCCACAGTGACCATACGTACATATCCCAACCAGAAGTCATGGATCACAGGCAACACCAACACCGAGCTAAAGGCTAGAGCTGCCGCTTTCAAAGAGCGGGACACTAATCCGGACGCTTATAAGAAATCCTGCTATGCCCTCAGATGAACCATCAAACAGGCAAAGTGTCAATACAGGACTAACATTGAATCATACTATACTGACTCTGACACTCGTCGGATGTGGCAGAGCTCGCAAACTATTACGGACTACAAAGGAAAATCCAGCCACCTGCTGCCCAGTGATGAGAGTCTACCAGACGGGCTAATTACCTTTTATGCTCGAGTCGAGGCAAGCAACACTGAAGCATGCATGAGAGCACCAGCTGTTCCGGATGACTGTGAGATCACGCTGTCTGTAGCCGATGGGAGCAAGACCTTTAAAACAGGTCAACATTCACAAGGCTGCAGAGTCAGACAGATTAACAGGACGGGTACTCAGAGCATGCGCGGACCAATTGGCAAGTGTCTACACTGACATTTTCAACCTCTCCATGACCGAGTCTGTAATACCTACATGTTTCAAGCAGACCACCATAGTCCCTGTGCCCAAGAAAGCGACGGTAACCTGCCTAAATGATTACCGCCCCGTAGCACTCACGTCAGTAGCCATGAAGTGCTTTGAAAGGCTGGTCATGGCTCACAACAGCATCCTCCCGGACACCCTAGACCCACTCCAATTCGCATACCACCCCAACAGATGACACAATCTCAAATCGCACTACCCTATCCCACCTGGACAAAAGGAACACCTATGTGAGAATACTGTTCATTGACTACAGCTCAACGTTCAACACCATAATGCCCACAAAGCTCATCACTACAACAAGCCTGGGACTTAACACCTCCCTCTGCAACTGGATCCTGACGGACCACCCCCAGGTGGTAAGGATAGGAAACAACACATCTGCCACACTGATCCTCAACACGGGGGCCCCTCGAGGGTACGTGATTAATTCCCTCCTGTACTCCCTGTTCGCCCACAACTGCGTGGCCACGCACAACAACATTATTAAGTTTGCTGACGACAACGGTGGTAGGCCTGATCACCAACAACGATGAGACAGCCTATTGGGATGAGATCAGAGACCTGGCAGTGTGGTACAAGGACAACAACCTCTCAACGTGAGCAAGACAAATTAGATGATCGTGGACTACAGGAAAAGGAGGGCCCGAACAAGGCCCCTATTCACATCGACAGGGCTGTTGTGGAGCGGGTCAAGATTTTCAAGTTCCTTGGTGTCCACATCACCAACAAACTATCATGGTCCAAACACACCAAGACAGTTGTGAAGAGGGCACGACAACACCTTATCCCCCTCAGGAGACTGAAAAGATTTGGCATTGGTCCCCAGATCCTCAAAAAGTTCTACAGCTGCACCATCGAGAGTACCCTGACCAGTTACATAACCGCCTGGTATGGCAACTGCTCAGCGTCTGACCATAAGGAGCTACAGAGGGTAGTGCGTACGGCCCAGTACATCACTGGGGCCAAGCTTCCTGCCCTCCAGGACCTTTATACTAGGCGATGTCAGAGGAAGGCTCCAAAAATGGTCAAGGACTCCAGTCACCCAAGTCAGACTGTTCTCTCTGCTACTGCACGGCAAGCGGTACCAGAGCACCAAGTCTTGGTCCAAAAGGCTCCTTTAACAGTTTCTACCCCCAAGCCATGAGACTGCTGAACAATTAATCAAATGGCCACCTGGACCATTTGCATTGCCCCCCTCCACTTTGTTTTTATGCTGCTGCTACTTGCAGTTTATTATCTATACATAATACATAGCCACTTTACCCCTACCTACACTACCGTTCAAAGGTTTGGGGTCACTTAGAAATGTCCTTGTTTCTGAAAGAAAATAAACTATTTGTTTGTCCATTAAAATAACTTCAAATTGATCAGAAATACAGTGTAGACATTGTTAATGTTGTAAATGACTATTGTAGCTGGAAACGGCTGATTTTGAATGGAATATTTACATAGTTGCTGATAATGGGCCTCTGTATGCCTATCACTCCTGTGTTCCAATGGCACGCTGTGTTAACTAATCCAAGTTTATCATTTTAAAAAGGCTAATTGATCATTAGAAAACCCTTTTGCA
Organism: Oncorhynchus tshawytscha; assembly: GCF_018296145.1. Classification (NCBI taxonomy): domain Eukaryota; kingdom Metazoa; phylum Chordata; class Actinopteri; order Salmoniformes; family Salmonidae; genus Oncorhynchus; species Oncorhynchus tshawytscha. Next base: position 28,876,929 of record NC_056435.1, on the reverse strand, counting down.
ATTGTGTTAGCACAGCTGAAAACTGTTGTCCTGATTAAAGAAGTAATAAAACTGACCTTCTTTAGACTAGTTGAGTATCTGGAGCGATTACAGGCTCAAAATGGCCAGAAACAAAGAACTTTCTTCTGAAACTCGTCACTCTATTCTTGTTCTGAGAAATTAAGGCTATTCCATGCGCGAAATTGCCAAGAATCTGAAGATCTCGTAGAACGCTGTGTACTTCTCCCTTCACAGAACAGCAAACTGTCACTAACCAGAATAGAAAGGTGTGGGAGGTCCCGGTGCACAACTGAGCAAGAGGACAAGTACATTAGAGTGTCTAGTTTGAGAAACAGATGCCTCACAAGTCCACAACTTGGTGTTTTGCTGGCCAGTCTAGTTCATAGTTCTGTCCTTCACGCTCATACCATTCCCCGACAGTCCTAGCAAAATTATTGCTTGAGAATTTGCTCTTTGCTGTGCTATTGTCGTTTCTTTTTTTGTGTAATATTTCAATTGAAAACAATAACAGTAAAAGGTACTTAACTGTTACCCAGAAATTATTTTATATTGAGATAAAAACAGCTGCATTGGACCTTTAAAATTATTGCCAACAATAACTAATAGTTAAAAGCAGTACCGATGTGTCGACCATTTACCATACAAATAAGCCTGGGCTCAGACTACCTAGACAAACATCTGCATTTGGTTTTTGTGGTGTCCAGACAGTTTTAGCCCAATACGCAATGGAGTTTCATAGAAATGCTCTCTGGTAGAAGTACAGTAGCCTAGTAGTTTTATTTTCATAAACCATAATGAGCAACATGAAAGCTGATGCCAATACTGTGTCTCCTCCTGTTAATCTTTGATCTCACCAACATTTCATAATAGAACACTTGCCACACCTTTGTTAACTTATGCAACTTGTAAACCCCAGCCCCTATCGAAGCACAAGGTCTGATAACACCAGGCTCAGAGAGTTTCTATCTACAAGCCATCAGACTGCTGAACACTTGAACTGGACTGACAACCTGCTTTGATTCTCAGCAAATTAGCACACATGCACTCAACTCACACCACCACCCACCAACACAGACATGCACTACATCCACTGCTACCAAACTCTTATTGAGTACCACAGTATGAGTCATAATACCCATAAAACCTAGCGGTAAAACCCAGAAATGGTTCCATTTTTTTTCCCACCGTTCATTTTTCCATAGGGGATTTTAGAACTACTGCATTTAAGGTCTGTGTTTCGTGTAGGCTTACTCTGGCTTGATGTTTTGATAACCGTGCAAATCTCTCTCGGGCAAGGACACTTTTAACAATACATTTCCCTGTAATTACCCCCCCCCCCCAAAAAAAAGTAATACTAATTAGCCGCTAATGTGGCTATCATACAGAACTACACATCCTGTCCCAAGCTTTGATGTAATCACTCAAGGTGCAGGGTGGGGGAAAAAACTCCATTTCTCCATGCAAACGCTCATCGACAAGCTTTAAGTAACCTAACAAGTAAATGATAGCCTTTTGTTTGTGTAAATAATTGATAGGGATACAGCTAGCTAAATATCGCCTGGTGGGCTAGCAAGTTAGGTACCTTGGTTGGCTAGTTGGCTACATTAGCTAATGTTGAACTGTATCTCACCATGGGGTAGGTGGACTTTCCCAATAGGCATATTCGATAGCATGTTAGCGCTAACGTTAAATATTCCTGCCCTGGTGGACTAGTTAGCATGTCACCATCCGTGGTGTCTGGGGGAAACTCTGACTACACGAATGATGAGCTAATGTAACTACCTAGCTAAACGTTACCTAAATATTCCTGCCCTGGTGGGCTAACATTAGCCAGCATGTTACCACATGGAAAAGTTTGACTACACGAAAGGTGAGCAAAAGTTAACTGGCTAGCTCACAAAGGACTTGTGGGCTCAATGTTTTCCCATTCAAAACAAATGCCTTTGTTCCAGGAGTGCATCTGTTGTACATGGCTAATATGTGTGAAGTCAGTTATGCATGTCAGCAGGGATGGAAATCAGGCTATTACTTTTCAGACTGGAATAGGAGACAATGTGCCAAATTAGCCTGACACAGCAGTGAAATTTTGCATTTCTAAACATTGCATGCCACAGATTTAGGACCTGAATGTTACCGGGGCTGGAGGAAATCGTAGTCTGCTGGCCAGTACATCTCAGGCTTTTTCAGAGGATCCCCTATTGCTGTTGGTCCTTCTCAGTGACCTCATGGTTAAGGGTTGTAACTTTCCTCTTTAGAATCAAAGTACAGCCATATACTGTAGCTAATTGCAATACTTACCCTAGACGGATCATTTTTCCATTCCAGCAGAAATGTCCCATCCACATAGTTGTCACGTCTACTCCCACTCCTCCTCGTTGTTGCCAGTTGTCTCATCATTGCGTACACCTGACACCATCGTTACCCGCACCTGCGCCTCATGACACTCACCTGGACTCTATCACCTTCCTGATTACCTCCCCTATATCAGACCAGCCTTTGTGATTGAACTTATGTTAACTACATTACTTCAGTTGGCTGCTTTGAGCGAAACCTCAAGTTAACATAATCTATTCTAGGAGCCTGTTTGTGTATGGTCTTTATTAATTGTTCACTTGTTTTTCAACCATGTCAGCTACAGGCAGGGATGACTGGGCCCTTCAGCAAGTGAAACAGGGGCTAAGAAATAATTGAAACATCACAGCTACTCCAACTGAAGCCTATGGGGAAAGTTAAGTAAATTACCCTTATTTAGGGTTGCACATTTTGGGGAATATTCATAGGTGGAAACTTTCCATGGGAATTAATGGAAATATGGGAATTAAAATGAATACCATTTACATGTTTATTTTTGCAATGGATATTTATATGGAGACAAACACAAACCTTAACATAAGTAGACATGATTAAATCCTTTCAATAGAGAAATTAATGTGGGGTTACAAAATGAACTTTAATTAAATTAGTCGATTTCACTGAACAACAAAAGGGAATATTGACTGTCCCGTGTATTCTGTGACGTGCATGGGCTTCAGGCAGAAGGCTTCATGCTGCTTTATGTATGTCAGGACTGCAGTTTGTTCTGCTTGGCGCAACAGTGAAGTGGGCAGGGCAGTACGGATTTCTTCTTACACCTGCAAGCAGCATCTGAACATCAGACAGTATGGCATTGTCTCCCTCAAGCCGTGCAATGGCTACTGCTATAGGTTTCAGGCTGCTTACCACTCTCCCAAAATGCTTCAACCAGAAGGATCCTCTTGATGGGGCTGTCCATATCGGCAGACTGCGATGTGGCCATTTCTTGGCGAGACTCCTTCCCCTCCAGGTGACTGTCAAACTTGACAACACAACCCCAAAGGGTGTTTATGGGCAACTTCAATATGGTGCTCTTATTCTTCTCACTTTGCTTGGTGAGGTAGGTTGCTGCTATAACTTGATGACCCATCACATACCTAACCAATTCCTTGGTTATCTTGTAGAGTTTCCTTTTCAGTGCCATGATGTCTTTGAGGAACAGATTCAATGCATGAGCAGCACAGCCAATGGTTGATGTGAGGTTTGGACTCTACTTTAGACCAAGCAGCCTTCACGTTTGCAGCATTGTCGGTCATCAGTACAAATACCTTCTGTGGTCCAAGGTCATTTGATTGCCTTCAGTTCATCTGTAATGTAGAGACCGGTGTGTCTGTGCTCTTATAGAATACTGGTTGAGGGGTGGAGATGTAGTTAATTATTCCTTTCCCACAAACATTCGATCACCCATCAGATGATTGCAATAGTCTGCTTTCTGATATGCTTGGCCTTCACTTGAACTCTGCATCCAGCAAATGAGTAGATAAAGCAAGTCTGATTGGAGGGGTGTATGCTGGACAAAGAACATTCAGAAATCTCTTCCAATACACATTGCCTGTGAGCATCAGAGGTGTACCAGTTATGTACACAGCTCGAGCAAAACATTATCAGCATTTCTGACTAGGTTCCTCCATTTGAGTTTTAAAAAATTGGATTCTAGGAGGACCATAAGCTGTTGCTATCGACTAGAAGTAGAGGGACTTTTGTCAGAGGCTGCTTGTTGTGAGCGCTGAGGGAATTTTATGCACTTGGCCAGATTCTGCGTCTTTGTTGCATTCTTCACATATGATTTGGCACAGTATTTGCGAATGTACACAGCTTTTCCTTCTATATTAGCTGCAATGAAATGTCTCCACGCATCAGTGCCCGTGGCATTTTCCTGTAAAGATGAGAAAAAAAGGAGTTAAAAAAAAACACATTTGCATGTACAGATAATTAGTTAAGCGGTTAGATTAAACAACTCCTTTGTAAGATAAATGTTTTAAAATGAAAGATGTATGGAAACTGGTTTATTAACACTCAGTTAGCAGGCTCAAGCAAACTAAAACCCACATGGTAGCAAAAACTAGCTAGCAGAAATTGTTAAGTTAGAAATGATTAAAACACACTTTGCTGGAGGCTACTATTTACTAGTTAACAAAAAAATAATGTATGTCAAAATACATTACAATACTGGGTGGGGTGAATCAACTTACCAGAAACCATGCAGTCCTTGGCTCAGACAGTGTAGGAGTATGGGCTCGATAGCATCTCATTAGTGCAAGATCTTGATAATCAGCTGTATATGTGAGGGAAGAATGCACTGTACATGCAGAGGGTTGCAATTGGGGATAGTTTAACCAAAATATGCCCAAAGACCTAGAACTGGCTTGTGTATCCAACAAAGGTCCACTGTCAAGTAACTTTTGTGGTGATTTTAAGCAAAATTCCCAGTCTTCCCATGGAAATGTTTGCAACCCTACTTGTATGTAATATAACCTTTTCTGGGAAGTGTGTGCACACATGAACTATGGAATATTTGTGGACCATTGCCTTCCCTGAAAACAGGTCCTGACAGGAGGAGGAGCATGTGTGTCAGAGGTTGTCATGCTGGATGGTGCTGGAGACTTTGGTTGTCCACGCAGCGACGACGCATGTGCTGATCTTGGTGCCAGCGAAGATGGTCTTCACGGAGGCTATAAAACCCTCTGTCCTTGATAGAGAGATCCTTCTACTTCACTGCCTCTTCAATGGTAAGGTCCCTTGCACCGTAGGGACACTTGACCTCCAGCACTGCTGTGGTGCCCACCAAACCATCCAGTGAGGCACCCAGGATCCCAGACCTGTGACAGCCCTGTGACAGATGGCTGTGTACAGGGCCTCTACTGACTGCGCACCTGCTTGGGCACAGCTGGCTTCCTCCACTTGCATTCCACATCTGCAAGGTCAACATTGTGAACCGCCAAGATAAGCTGCATGGCTACACTTACAAACTCCACGGAGTCATTCACATGTGGTAGAGGGAATCCCCTGGTCACATATAGAGACCTGCTAAGAGTCTGGATGTTAAGTGCCACATGTCTTTCAATGCAAGAAATGTGCTATATACTGTGAATTGATGTAAAATATATCACTAGCCACTTTAAACAATGCTACTTAATATAATGTTTACATACCTTACATTACTCATATCATATGTATATACTGTACTCTATACCATCTACTGCATCTTGCCTATGCTATTCTGTACCATCACTCATTCATATCTTTATGTACATATTCTTTATCCCTTTACACTTGTGTGTGTATAAGGTAGTAGTTTTGGAATTGTTAGGTTAGATTACTTGTTGGTTATTGCTGCATTATCGGAACTAGAAGCACAAGCATTTCGCTGCACTCGCATTAACATCTGCTAACCATGTGTATGTGACAAATACAATTGATTCGTTTTGAATATTTAGCTTTATGACATTGCACCTGTAGAATACTTAAGCTGTCATTTTCACATGCAGTTTTTCCATAAACTTTGAATTGCTAACTTGGGATTTTACCACTTGACATATCAATCATATATTGGGAAGGATCCTATAAATCAAGACTGAATGCATGTACCACTGAATAAATACTGTGCTTTTCAATATTTGTCTCTGGTCATGAAACTACAATACAGGCTGGATGTCTAAACAAAGTCAATTCTGAATGTCAATAGACTTTGATTAATTCTCATTAATGACAACATTCTAGAACTGAGTTCTTGCAATGTAATCTGGTTAGTGATTATATAATTAAGTGGTTCTTTCCTTTGAATTTTGGCAGCTCTACAGAACACATTGTCTTGCTAAGATGCTTTAACTTAACTGCTACACAACTCAGTGGCATGGTGATTTGTTTTGGCCCTGAGACTGGAAGGTTGTGAGTTCAATCCCTGGCTGAGTCATCCCAAAGAATGTAAAAATGGGCCATGATGCGTCTCTGCTTGGCACTCCGCATTAATGAGACAGATTGGAGATAAGGCTCTGCGATAGACTACGGTCATATCCAGTGGGTGTACTTGTACATCAAGCTACAGAAACAGGAGATGGGCTCCTGCCCTATGAGCCAATGCTACTTCACTCACCAACCTAAACGTTATCCCTCACATCCCTCTCCACATGGACAGATTTAGGGGTCCTCTCCCCTTTCAATGGTCTTATGCTCATCCTTAAATTCCACAAGGTCTGAAATGGACATAAGTCGACATACTGTACAATTATCTAGGCTACGTAACACAATCTATAACTAGTTACTAGTTAAAGTGTACTTAGTAGCTAGCTGATACGGAAGAAGTAAAACCCTTAATTTCCCTGGAACGAAACACCTCCCTCTGCAACTGGATCCAGGATGTCCTGACGGGCCGCCCCCAAGTGGTAAGGGTCGGTAACAACACATCCGCCACGCTGATCCTCAACACGGGGGCCCCTCAGGGGTGCGTTTTAAGTCGCCTCCTGTACTCCCTGTTCACTCATGACTGCAAGGCAAGACTCCAACACCAAGTTTGCTGACGACACAACAGTGGTAGGCATGACCAACGATGAGACATCCTATAGGGAAGAGGTCAGAGACCTGACCATGTGGTGCAAGGACAACAACCTCTCCCTCAACGTGAGCAAGACAAAGGAGATGATTGTGGACTACAGGAAAAGGAGGACCGAGCATGCCCCCATTCTCATCGACAGGGCTGTAGTGGAGCAGGTTGAGAGCTTCAAGTTCCTTGACGTCCACATCACCAACAGACTATCATGGTCCAAACACACCAAGACAGTCATGAAGAGGGCACGACAACACCTTTTCCCCCTCAGGAGACTGAAAAGATTTGGCATGGGTCCTCAGATCCTGTACATAGTCCATCTGTAAATAGCCCACCCAATCTACCTACCTCATCCCCATACTGTTTTTATTTACTTTTCTGCTCTTTTGCACACCAGTATCTCTAATTGCACATAATCTGCTCATTTATCACTCCAGTGTTAATCTGCTAAATTGTAATTCTTTGCTACTATGGCCTATTTATTTCCTACCTCCTCGTGCCTTTTGCACACACTGTATATATACTTTTTTCCCCTACTGTGTCATTGACTTGTTTATTGGCTTGTTTATTCCATGTTACTGTAACGGCTTTCTTCTATCTCCTCCTCTGACGAAGAGGTATAGCAAGGATCGGACCAAAATGCAGCGTGATGATGATTCATGATATTTTAATGAAGGAAAAAACTATACATGAAAAACTACAAAATAATGAAAACCGAAACAGCCCTATCTGATGCAAACACAAAGACAGGAACAATCACCCACAAAACACTCAAAGAATATGGCTGCCTAAATATGGTTCCCAATCAGAGACAACGATAAACACCTGCCTCTGATTGAGAACCACTCCAGACAGCCATAGACTTTGCTAGATACCTCCACTAAGCCACACACCCAATAACTAACAAAACCCCAAGACAAAACACACCACAATAAACCCATGTCACACCCCGGCCTGACCAAATAAATAAAGACAAACACAATAATACTTCGACCAGGGCGTGACAGTTACTTCATGTGTAACTCTGTGTTATTGTCTGTGTCACACTGCTTTGCTTTATCTTGGCCAGGTCGCAGTTGTAAATGAGAACTTGTTCTCAACTAGCCTACCTGGTGAAATAAAAAATAAATCCTTAAAAGGTTCTACAGCTGCACCATCGAGAGCATCCTGACGGGTTGAATCACTGCCTGGTATGGCAAATGCTTGGCCTCCGACCGCAAGGCACTACAGAGGGTAGTGCGTATGGCCCAGTACATCACCGGGCCAAGCTTCTGCCATCCAGGACCTCTATACCAGGCGGTGTCAGAGGAAGGCCTTAAAAATGGTAAAATACTCCCGCCACCCTAGTCATACTGTTTTCTCTGCTACTGCACTGCAAGCGGTACTGGAGCGCCAAGTCTAGGTCCAAGAAGCTTCTAAACAGCGTCTACCCGCCAAGCCATAAGACTCCTGAACAGCTAATCAAATGGCTACTCAGACTAGTTGTATTGCCCCCCCCCCCACACACACACACACACACACACACGCTGCTGCTACTCTGTTATTATCTATGCATAGCCACTTTAATAACTCCACCTACATGTACATAATTACCTCCACAACAGTGCCCCCTGCACATTGACACATTGACTCTGTACCGGTACCCCCTGTATATTTACTGCTGCTCTTTAATTGTTTGTTATTCTTATCTCTTACTTTTGTAAGGATTTCCTTAATACCGCATTGTTGGTTAAGGGCTTGTAAGTAAGAATGTCACTGTTATTTCACTGTTTTGTATTCGGTGCATGTAACAAATACATTTGATTTGATTTTAATATAGCACATGGATTAGTCATGAATTGGGCACAGGTCTCTGATCGCGCTGGTGAACGGTAGCTGACAGTGTTGGCTGATAATGACAAGCAGGAGCTTCCTGCAGGAATTTGTAGTCTTGCTGAGTGAGATCGTCTCTGTAGCTAAATAGCATTTCACATTTTTTTTGTAAATTCGAGGTGAATATATTGATAATACTCACGTGTCCATTAAAAAATGACATGGTAATCAAAACATCACGCTGAGGTAGGCCTACACCAAACACATACTTCTTTTGAAGTGTTTGTAAAATTCACAAAGTGAAAAATTAATGCTGAAAAAACGATTGGAACCATTTCGGTGTTTGACCGATAGGTTTTATGGGTGTTATGACCTGTCTACTGTGCAGGACTATTACTATTGCTAAATATTGCACAATTTGAATACTTGCCCACCAAATCCCACCTTCCCCAAAATACGTGTAAATATTGGACAAAACATGGTGGCTCCTGTATTAGATTTATGCTAAAATATTTATTATATTCTACTGGGCCATTTACTTTTTGTTCGTATTCTTATTTTTTAAATATTTCTAGTTGTTGCATTGTTCGAGAAGGAACCTGCATTCTACCTGTATGCAACCTTGATATTTCAATTAGTGTGATATGTTTAATTTCATATGGTATGTATTATTTTGTCGGTGTCCATCATCCATTTCATATGATATACTACCAATTACAATGTGTATGGTATGCTACGAATTAGAATTACTACTATATGTTACAAATCCCAATTTGTTGTAGCTAACGTAAACCTTAGCTAGATGGCTAAAATGAGCTAGGCTATTGGTTAGGTGTTAGGGTTGACTAACATGCTAAGTAGTTGTAAAGTAGCAAGTACCTAAAGTTGTCTGTAATAAGATTCAAACACACAAACATTGGGTTGCTAGACGTTCACATTATACACCTACCCACCGTACTGTCTGCCTTAAGTAACCTTCTGTCTTACATAACCAAAGATCATATCATACTAATTTGAGAGTTCCGGATTTAAATTTACTGTGTTACGTCTAGTTTACGAGACCAGGCTGGTGTAAACCCGTACATATAGTAAGTAATACAACTTGAAACTTGAAAATATGTCTGTTTTGTGCTTCAAAAGCATGCACAAACTGCGTGAAATTACATCATCTTTGAATACATAGCTATATATAATCCCAGCTATTCACTTTACTCACTTTACTTTACACTTTACTCAACAACACTGGAAATTGGAATATAGGCGACTTTGTATCTGCTCATAAAAATGTATACTTTATGTTATCAAACCCGCCCACGTGCGTTCATCGCGCCAGGGTGCTGTTCTCGATTGTGATTGGATATCAATATGGAAATAGGCGTGGTCGTTGTACATTCGCTTACCGGGCTCGTTGTGCAACTAGCGTGTCTGCTAAAGTCGGTTGTGTAAGTCGTTTTTACGCACGTATTTTGTCTCCAGCCAATTCAATACATTCCGTGGAAATGGCAAAGATTGAACTAAAGCCAGTTGGAACGAACCTGTTGAAGAGTGTTTCTGGAGAGGTACGTATGTGTTGAAACGTCAATGTGTGTGTGAGATAATGTTGGGTTGTAAACGATCCTGGCTTTATAAGCGAGGAAATCGACTCTGCCGCACCAGCGTGGTTTTGCGACACAGTCTTCGCTGGACTTCGGGCTAGAAGGTCGAGGGTTCGAGACCTACTCCCTCCTTGTTTCATTTACAATACTAAGTAGATATAGACCCAGGTCTTTACTGGTTCGGACAGATCTGTTTTCTCTTTATCAGGTTGTGCCAGGTTTAGAAAGGTCGTGAACGGCTTTCCTAGCCAGCTAACTTGCTACTTTGCGAGCCACAGGCAGCACTTTAATGATTGATATAATCCCTCCATTGCTGAAATCACAACCTTATCATTATCTCTTCATCCATATTATTATTGCAGCAAATTGTAAATGGCATCACCTAGGTATGGGTCAAAATGATCAATACAATTCAGTAGAGGAAGCATAAACATTGATCTTCCCCATCTCAACCACTCCCTATCTACCTCCTCCCTCAACGTTTCATACCTCCAGCTCTCCCTTGCTGACTTCTATCCTGCCTCCCTCCTCACTCTCTCAATGTTTCATACCTCCCGCTCTCCCTTGCTGACTTCTATCCTGCCTCCCTCCTCACTCTCTCAATGTTTCATACCTCCCACTCTCCCTTGCTGACTTCTATCCTGCCTCCCTCCTCACTCTCAATGTTTCATACCTCCCGCTCTCCCTTGCTGACTTCTATCCTGCCTCCCTCCTCACTCTTTCAATGTTTCATAACATGAAAGTGTTACTTTGTTCTGACTGACTTTTTTACATTGATTATTCAGTCAGCCATTGTTTGTGAGCCACTAATGTACTTCATTTAATTTAAACAGATACAGATAACTATTCAGGGAGGTAACCTCCCTCCTTGCCTCCCTCCCTCAATCTTTCATAACATGTCATTTTTCTCTGTCATTTGTTGCAGAGTGTGGAGCTCCAGTCTTTATGGAGTGACAAGCCTGTGGTGCTGTTCTTCCTGCGCAGGTTTGGCTGCCAGGTGTGCCGCTGGACAGCTGCAGAGATCAGTAAACTGGAACCAGACCTGACAGCCCACGGTATCGCCCTGGTGGGCATTGGACCTGAGGAGACAGGCCTGGAGGAGTTTAAGGAGGGGGGATTCTTCAAAGGAGGTTAGAAAAACCATTGCTGCTTTGCAAAAAAACACATTCTCGATTGGAGGCACAGAGTCAGTTGTCCAAAGTCACATTACAGTTGGCTGTAAGTGTCAATGCACCAATGATGTCTACAACCCAGCCTTTTTGACTTCTCAAGCAACCACAAATGTATTCAAGCACAAATGACTTTTTTTTTTTAAAGAAGCTAAATACACCCTTTTTTTAAGCAAATAAAATATTTACTTAAATAGTATATGAAAAAATATATAAGTATATAAAAATATATTGATCTTGGAATACCATTTTACATTTTAATGACAGTTTGTCATTTAGAATCAATATAAGCTTTGTCACCCTTACACAACATATGTAGCTTCCTTTTGTAACACTCAGTGCAAGCGGGAGTGTCCTAAGTAGCCATAGTTACATAGTTATGGCCATTTACTAGGAAAGCAATAAACTTGCCTCCTGATGGATTCCACAGCCGACCATAAATGCCCTGCCATAGTAAGAGTTTTGAGAATTTGTTGATCGTATCATTATCCTCCTGTTGTCTTCTGTGGCAGACCTTTACATTGACGAGAAAAAGCAATGCTACAAGGACCTGGGCTTCAAAAGGTAAGCTGGGTCGTCTGAGAACTATTTACTTCCCTAGGTGTACTACTTGGAGTGCCAAGAAGAAAAATAGCTCTTGAAAAGAACTTACATTTGTAATTTTACATTTGTAAACAGGTACACGGCTCTGAGTGTGGTTCCTGCAGCACTGGGGAAGAAAGTACGAGACGTTACGACAAAGGTAACGTTTGTGATTTCACTTTGTCCAATAGCATTTCTGTATTCATGGTTGACACGGGAGGGGGGTTATGTTCAGTTGATACTGCATGTATATGTCCTCGTCTGAGTGGAATTTGAAGGTGTTTTACATGATTTGTCCTCTGCTCTGTCCTCCAGGCCAAAGCTCAAGGGATCCAGGGGAACTTCACTGGGGACCTCCTACAGAGTGGAGGCATGCTTATCGTGGCCAAAGGTAGGTCCATACACAGGCATGGGGAGAAAAGGTTGAAGTACATTCCAGATAATCGCCATAGGAACCATATATAGGTCAGAAATGCAGCTTTCAGGGGTTGACCTGTCTGGAAAAACATATCAAAGCTGTTGTGATTAGAATTGATTGCTGGAAAGATACGTTTTTCAAATATTAGTTAAATACATAAAAAATAACCATGTGTGATAATAAGTTTCATAAGTTAAGATCCTCATGGGATTTTTTTCATAAATAGATGTAATGCTGTGGCCACTTTGTACTGTACCAAAGATTTTTTAGAACTAACCCAAGATGCACTATAGCATGCCGTTTCCAATGGAGCAAATGAAGCATAGTAGGCAGAACAAGCAAGGAGGTGGGCAAAACCAAGCACGCGCTAGCGAGATCCAATTGGTTCGTTCTACCATGCGTTAGCATATTTCTAATAGTGAATGCCTATGAAGCACGCGTGTGCAATGACTCAATTTGCCCTTGCAGTCTTTCTAAACAACGCAATTCTTAGGGTAAAGTCTATAACACATAATCCTTTTTTGGTGATCAGAAAACTGTATTGAGATCAAATGTTTCATAGATGAGAAAATTAGCAGAATGTCGGCCCAGTCTCGCTCCATTTTCTCCCACTCCTGGCCACTGGGCTTCCTCTCATCACAATATTTGGTGGTGAGTGGAAATTCCGACCACATGCTTCAGATTTATACTTCTGCCTAAACATCCGTCTCCTTGTTCTATCTGTGACTGTACTATACTCTCCACCAGAGGGCAGTGTGATAACATCAGTTCACACTAGACTGGTATTTGAGGTTGTTGGTATGCATCTCAGGCCTGTCCATGCTGTGTTTTGTGTACTATACAGGTGGAGAAAAAGTACTGCTACACTTTGTCCAGGATTCACCCGGAGACTATGTACCATTGGAGGACATTTCCAAGGCTCTTGACATCTCAGCCAATGTACAAGCAGGGGAGAGACCACAGGTAAGTTGGCAACCAACCAATGACGGGCAAGACAAGAACATTCTTGAGAGAGACCATGTTCTGGAATAATTTATATTATCATGATTTAGGGATTACTGCTGTTGTGAATGAGCTCAGAGTAGAACATTTTTAGATCTGATCATGTCACTCTTGAGATAAAGAGCTGAGTTTTTCCAGGCTGCGGACAAGTTCCTTATGGTGATTTTCCCACTGATGCTGTGTGCAGACACAGCCACACGTATATCAGAGAATACTCCTTATTGACAATGCCACACACATTCTGCCTGCACTCCATGATCCAGATCTCTTCTTCAATTTTAGATAGGCAGCCTGTATTATCACTCTTAATTCTCCAAACTCCTTTGAACCTTGACAATGGTCTTTCTGGCTGGTGTAATAGTTTTTTCAGCATATCCCTACAGTGTGAGATTTTGAAATAGCTCCCATGAGAACCTGATGATTTCTCAGTGCTCCTATGGAATCAGGAAGAGAACAGATAGACCAAGAATACCATAGCTGCTGTTTCATCTCCTGAGGATGTTCCCGTGAATAGGTTGAGCTGTTGATCATTTGTTGTAGGGAGAGGTCAGATTGGCAGGGTTTATATTTTTAACCTGTAGAAAATTTTCAGACTCCATTTACCCTTTCTTGGTGATTTAATCGTTAATGTGTTATAATCTGTCTAAATCATGCGTTATCTTAAACCACCATTCAGATAAACACAAATTGGAGCTTTAACGATGAGTGCCCGGTCTGGCCACCTTGAACCTATGTGAACGTGAATAGATTACATAGGAAACGACAGACATCTTGGACACATTCTCCAGTTCTTATTTTACCTCTGTGGTCAGTGTGTGAATGGGCACAGTTTGACTACGCTACTGATATTCCCTGGGGTTGACTTGTAAATTACTTGTAGATCTATGAATGTCAACACAGTTATATACTTAGTTCGACACTGAAGGATAAATTGTCACAAAAGATGAGGTATTTTTGGAAGGTAGAACTTAATATGAGCAAAACATTTGAGGAAATCGGCAATTCGGGATGTTTTAAATTGATTTTCTGACTGACGCATGCTACATTTGGATCAGTTTGGGGAATGTGGATTGATGCAGTCGTATCTTCAACATTTTGAATCAGGGACCGATGCATGTCGGTGAATCATTACGTCCCTAATAGTCACGTTTACGTCCACCCACCCATCGTTTGTCATTCAACAACACAATAGGGGTTTTGTAAGCACATGCCTCGAGAAATAAACAGTCATACTTCCAGACGACTGAGTGGCTGGTGACCCGGTGATTGTTAGTGATGTCTGCAGGCCTAAGAGGCTCAGCATGTGGGACACAACTGCAGGCTGCCCTCAGGCAGGCCGATGTTCTGCTAACACTTCAGTGCCAGGCCTAGAGCCAGCAAGGCATGGGTGTTTCCCCGTGACTGCTAAGGACAAGCAGATGTCCTCTCACCAGCTCGGGAACACAGCAACCTTTATGCTTTCTTTATAAGGGTGAAGAGGTGGGTGAAATAAGCCTTTAGGCTCCAACGCCTACATTGCAGTGCCGCGGTCTGTAAGCCCGGAAGGCGATGCATTTAATGGATAGCCATTTTATCACGGTTATCATGAGCTAAACATGACAGCATTAGTTAAAAAGGCATGTGGCTGTTTGATAATCACAGGAGAACAAGTTTCAGCTTAATCTGTCCATGGTGAGAAATGACTCCAGCTCACCCAGTGTGGGTGGGTTAATATGCCCACATAGGTCCTCTGGCCTGTCTGGTAGTAAACACAGTGTCACTCACAGGCTGCTATCTGTGTCTGAATCAGAGCTGGAAATGCTCCATTTCTCCCAGGGGAATCACTTCAGTCCCCTGCATTTTATTTGATATATTTATTTTATTTTACCTTTACTTAACTAGGCAAGTCAGTTAAGAACAAAATCTTATTTACCATGACAGCCTACACTGGCCAAACCCGGATGATGCTGGGCCAATTGTGCGCCACCCTATGGGACTCCCAATCATAGCCAGATGTGATGCAGCCTGGATTCAAACCAGGTACTATAGTGATGCCTCTTGCACTGAGATGCAGTGCCTTAGACCGCTGCACCACTCGGAGCCCCTGTGCCCTACCGCATCACCAGGGACATTATTTCACCCTCTCCCTCAGGAGGCCAGGTGATTTCCCCTGGACAGGGCATGGTGCACAGGGCATTGCGAGGTGGTTCCTAAATTCTATACTACAGGCCAGCTTCTGTGAGGTGTGCTGCACGGCAAAGAAGCTATGTTTTGTTATTGGTGGACTGAATTAAGTTCATGTCATTGAACCTTTTATGAGACCTGCTGTCAGTTGTACGTCTATGACAGGAGAGTGTTCCTGTGGCTGAAGGCCAAGTCCTGTTCTCAATGACGCATTAAAATAAGTGTTTGAGCCAACACTTAGCTGTCCTAGTTGGCTGTAAATCCAGCCATTGTAGCAGTTCATTTGACAGCAAAATTGATTAAATCTCATCCCTTCTCCAGAATGGACTAAAAGCTCTCCATTCCTGACTTACCACATCTCTGAGAGAGTGGCAGTCAGAAAGAAGGAAAATATTTGGGTCGCATAAATCAAACTACAACCTTTATCTACAGCATAAATGAATCAAGCCCAAGGACCAGTAACTCCTCATCAATGCAGCCCACATAACTCAAAAGGCACAAAGTAAAAGCAAATGAAAATACTGTCTGTAAAACAAAACAGTAGCTCTTAATTTTACCTTTATTTTACGAGGTAAGTCAGTTAAGAACAAATTCTTATTTTCAATGACGGCCTAGGAATAGTGGGTTAACTGCCTGTTCAGGGGCAGAACGACAGATTTGTACCTTGTCAGCTCGGGGATTTGAACTTGCAACCTTTCGGTTACTAGTCCAACGCTCTAACCACTAGGCTACCCTGCCGCCCCAGGTACCATAGTGATGCTACGCCGAAGTCCAAAACATATGGTGTATATATAGTAGTACTAGCTATGGAAAAACGTGACGTGTCTTCCCCTGGCTTTGCACCTACAGGCACGCAGACTGCCTACAGTGTGGGCCGCAATAACATCTCCAAACTGATTTGACAATTTCCTCTCGACAGCTACTGTAGGCAGCAGAATATCTGAGAAATCTTACAACTGTAACCTTGGAGCAGTGTGCTTATTATGTCACTCACAGTTGACTTACCTGTCTGAGTACATGTACAGCAGGGGTAGGAAACCCCGATCTTTGAGAGCTGGAGTCACATAACATGCAGAATCTACTGCACACACAGCTGATTAGTGAAGGTGCTGGAGGCAAAAGTCTTTGCCACACTTCCAGTCATGTGGAAATGTATTTAATTGTGGCTGAGCTTTCAGTCAGTCAGCCTTTATCAGAGCACTATGTAAAATACCCTGTTGAAGGTTTATCCATATAGTAGTATAACCTCTGTATCTCACTGCATCTCCTCCCAGTGCAACGATGATGTTTGTACCAGATGAAGCCTGAACACACCCTGGACTGGTGACAACTCAAGTGCACTTCGGGGAGGAGAGCTGAACCCCAACCACCAATCAAGCGGGGGCAAATCTGGACTGTGAAGCAGGATGATTATAACCTTTTGAATCTGCGTCAATGTTTATTATAATGGATACCCCAACTCGGTACAACCAAATCCATTTTGATTCTCGATTATAGTAGATTACTAGATGTTTTCCAGTTTGTAAATCCTTATTTATAAATGATTGTGGATAATGTTATTAAATAGTATCAAGTTGCTTGTTTACTGGTGAGTGGCCAGTCACTCCAGTTCCGTCACAGAGCGGCTAATTTAAACACCAACTGTATGTGTGCTGAGGCTTGTGCTGACTTACGCACGCCTCGCTAGACATTCCTATAAATTATCCTGATACTTTTTCCTTAATCAGATACATAACATTTAACATTGAAGATTTTATTGTCTAGTAATTTCTCTATGGTCTGTGACATTCTACGACGTACTGTGTTTGAAATACTTTTTTGTATGTATGTGTCGTGCTCAATTAAAATGAAAACTTGCTGTTTCGTGGCTTACGGGATTGAATACAATGACTTCACCCTGATGTTGGTGAGTGTTTTGCAGAGATCTGTGAATGTTTTCCACACTCGTGAAATACAAACATGGAGTTCAGTCATCTGATCTGGACAGAGCTGCCAGGTGTTGGTTGTAAAGACCTTACAGTAACCATATTCTTTTTGACATAGAGAGCTGGAACACACACGATCAACATCTTCTGAATCAAATATTTGTACCTGATCTGAAATAGCACCATTAGATCGACTTGGGTTTACCTAGGCTAAAATGTATATACCTTATGTAAGGTCATATAAACTGTTAAAATATCCAACTTGCATTCCACAAACTCAGGCCAAACACTTGTTATTCTTAGATAAAAGTGAATTTAATCCATTTATGTAATATCTTCAATAAGCATAGCATTTGTTTTTACACCAAGATATACAGTAACATAGTTTGCATATTACTAATGCAATGCGATATGCATTTTTATCACAAAACGGCACAAATTCAGAACATTGTGATGTACACAAACATTTAACAAGTTTGAATGACTCACTAGTTTGATTAGGTGAGGATTTAGCTCCATAGCTCTTTATAATGATCACAATAAAACATTGGGAAAAAAAGACTTGAAACGTCTCAGGTAAACAATCGATAGCGCTAATAACAGATTGAGTCGCAAAAATAGCTGTTTATATAGATAATTATATAGCAGCATGAGCTTTCACCTGTAAATACCAGAGAAGCACACAGCACTGACAAGGTATCTTATTGTTGCTTCAGAAATATATTTTATTTGTGTTCCATTTAGGTTTATAGTTATATCAGCTAGTTATGCAAGAAAAGTACAAATCCAATTGCAGATAGCTGTAGTTTGGGTATTTATTTGATTCTAATGGTCTAAGGAATACTGGTGGCAGAATGTATATCTATCACAGGTTGGAGAGGCTATTTTGTGTGTGTGTGTCAATGTGTAAGAGGTATGTACAATTCTCAAACTGATTTTGTGCGAATGGTATTGTTTAAATCTTATGTGCATGATGAAACCATTATAACAGATTGTTTAAAAGGACAACCAAACAACAAATACAATGGCACATCCCAAAGTAGTGTACTATATAGGGAATAGGGTGCTATTTGAGAAGCAACCCAAGTAGCTTATCTAGATGTTATCTTTATATTGTCACTGTTGGTTATTTTAATTCCTTGTCAACTACGGATAGTCGCTTTGATTGGCAACAAACTACTTCACCACTTACATCCCAAGTGAAACAGGCACCAGTAACAAAGCTATTGGAATCCCCTGCACTGCACTGTACAACATCCAAGCCATTACAAGAAGTAAACAGGCAGAGTGATTGTAAATAAAGCTTCAAAGGCAAGATACATGTACCATGAACAGTCACTAAATCAGCCTCTGATCAGACATAACAGTCGTTCAATTGACAAAGGCATCCTGAATTTTCTCAATGACAATGTTGAGCTTTTAACAATGTGTGTTTTCTTTCCCCAGCAGTGCTTCAAACCCCTCTGTTCCACCACCATGGCAATCTGTTTGATCATGTTGTCAGTTTCTCAGTCGCTCTCTCCTGTTCTGCCCTTTAGTTCTGCTGTCATTAGTTGTTAATCAAGGTAGAAAATAACAGTCCTGGCCTTGACTGGGAACTCTCTAATGAGCAGCTATTTCCCCAGTGTCAATCTGTCAAGTCTGTCCAAGAGGCCCCTATAGCAGCTAGTTACCAGGCTCCCAACTGTCCCCACACACGCACCAGCACAGTCTTTCTCTGGGCCACTAGTCAATGGCAGAGATCAAGACGTGCCCCTTCACCTGCTTCTCTATTCAAACCTACGTTCCACTTCTGTGTGGATATGCCAATGGGGTTTTGCCTCAAAGGTTGCATACAATAATCAAGTTCTAGCTTTTAGATGTTCTGAGAAGAGCATGTGTTCAATCATGGCAAGATACACAACAACGGGTAAGGAATTATGAACAATGGACATTTCTAAAAAAAAAAACATCTTTGTCAAATTGTGAACATGTGTTGCCTGTCCTGGAAACTATTGTGGAAACACCTCGCAGTGATATCTGAAATATTGGCATTTTAGACATCCAAGCCACACCATAAAAAATGTCACGCCTAGTATCCCTTTGTTGGGGGGAATATAATATTTTATTTCATTTCTCTATTTCTTGCACACCCAATATGGAAAGGGGTATCCGGATCCAAAAGTAAAGAGTGTATTTGTCTCTGTATATATTTTTTTAAACAGAGGAAGGAGACATGGCTGCACATTCCTCATTATATGAAGTATCAACCCCAGGACTATTGGTAGGCGAAGCCAGGACTATTGGTAGGCGCTAACCCCATGACTATTACGGGATGCTGGGAACAGTTTTCTGTTCTGTTTTTTATTTTATGCAGTAAACACAAAGCATTGAATACACTTAAAGACTTCTCTGTGCAGCTTTTTGAAAAACACTCCTCTAAACATTTCTTTCTGATCATATCCTGGTCCCAAATGCTGACTGGTGCTGTGTGGACAAAGCCTGAGATCAGAAACACTGTTGATCAAATGTTTGTCTCTGAAACATCCTTTAACACAACAATAAGTCAGTCAAGTAAGTCAAATCACTTTCAGTTGTGATCGAGTATAGAGTATCTAATATAAATAAGACACTGATCACTCCAAGGCAGATCATTATCACTATAAATTAATCTCAAACAAAACCGTGCTAGCCTAGCAAGTATTTAAACTTATTTCCAAGCATTTATCTTCATAGGTCTCACATTTATATATGCTATATCAAAAACATTTTAAGCCATCTTTTTTTTGTTTTTGATTTTCAAAATGTTCATATAAGGTTAAAGCTGCAAAGGTTTAACAGTCTGATGTCTTCAGGTAAATGGTTTCATTTCAAAGAGTGACGTAGCCAAGCCTTAGCCTAGGAGTGAGACTAATTATGTCCATCTCTAGGTCACCGCTGCTCCTCATTTTCACAGAGCCTTTATTCATTTCATATAGTCACACTGTAATGTCAGACTTATTATTCACTTTTGCCTCTTGCCCTGTGGCAAAATGTCTTAAAAAACAAATGTTCCATATCAGACAGTATCATACCAGGCAACTCAGTACCAAAAGATACTTTTTGCACATAAATGAAAGCCACTAAATATGTGGGCTTAAAAGCGCTGTGGATTTGCCATCTGAATGACTTGGCAAAAAGAACAAAGAGTTTAGGAAATTCTTTAAAAAGTCAGTTAAAGCATATTAAGCCAGCTTGGCTCAAACATATTCTACAAGGCTTTAGGAATGTCCTACATTTGCCCGACTATGCATGTATCCACTGACCACCCACATTGGTCCAGAGGAGCTTCAGATGTATGCATGTATACAACAAAACCACTTGTAAACAAGAACAAGCAAAAATGTTCACCCACAGACAACATCTTTAGGTTGAGTAGCCATATAAGTACATACGCATTCCAAGTGTTTTTTGTGTGTCATCATAGTTTACGTCTGCTTCAAGTGGTGATACTAGGGTGTAGTTTGGTCAGTCATCCAATCTGTAACACTTATGTAAATGTCTTATCTTCTGCCATGTAAATCAATCGGACATACTCCAAAGCAGGATGCCTCTTTGGCGTCAGTATAACACAAGGTGGTTGTTAAGCATGTTCTTTTGTTTAGCTGCCCCAAGTCAAGAAATAAATAACAAGAGTAGAGAAAAGCCCAAACTGGCTACCACACCCGACATTTAATCTCAGGATTCATGGGAGTACCCGGTTTGCACTGGAATGCATCTGAGAATGCTCCAAAATTCTGTAGGGAGCCGAGTACCCTGTGAGAGAAGATAGGTAAAGAGTGTTAACAGATTGACAGAAAATACTGTATGATACAATAGCCAAGCGCTACATTTTTACTGTTGGTCGATACCTGTATTCCAGGGGACTGTGGGAGTCAGTCTTGATGCACTGGCTGGCATATTCAGGCCGATAGGCACCACACCATACCTGGAGGAGAAAGATGTATCACTAATTAAATACATTCAAGTTCGAAACAGTAAAAGCACATTCCTTTTCTCAGCTACATGTGTTTGCATTTTACCAGTGCTGATATTTTTTGAATATACAGTAAATGTAAACCATAAAATGATAATGAAATTGATATGCCTGAGAAAAGTATTTTTCCCAAAGTGCCTTTCGACTGAATAATCCCAGCAGGGATTTTGTTTGGCTGTTATGCAGACATTGGCTTTTGACCTGGTTTTGGATAAGGACTATAAAACACTAGTCTGGCTTTGCTCTTGCCTTGTTTTCCCTGGCACCGCGGTGGTCTTTAAAAACAACAACATTCTGTACCCCTAGGTAGGTCGCTTGATATAGTCATGATCTGGTGTAGTTTTAAACTCCTTGGGCCAATTGTTTATCTCTTGAAAACCAAGTATTTAGGAAAATATCATCTCTTTGTGTTTTTGTTCTCAATGGTCTGTGGACAGCAGTGGAGGAGGGACGCTAATATAGCTTTTAGGTCCCATGGTGTAATAAAGGTTGAGAAACAGTGGCCTACTTTAGACCAGGGTTTCCCAACCTCGGTTAGCACTACACAGCTGATTCAAATAACCAACTCATCATCAAGCTTTGATTATTTTAATCAGCTGTGTAGTGCTAGGCGCAGGGGTGGGCAACTCCAGTCCTCGAGGGCCTGATTGGTGTCACACTGTTTCTCCATCACTAGCAAACACAGCTGATTAATCAAATTGCATTCTAAACTGAAGATCATGATTAGGTGATTATTGGAGTCAGGTGAGTTAGCTGGGGCAAAACTGTGACACCAATCAGGCCTTTGAGGACTGGAGTTGCCCACCCCTGTAGGGGAATCCGGCTTTAGACTACTCAATTTATTAAAATGGGAGCTTACTCACTTGGGCAAAGTTAAGGAAAAAAAGTTGCTTGTGGTCCATGTCCAGACCAGGTAAACGAAGCTCTTCTCCTTCTCTCTCCACCCACTTCATATAGGCCTGACCACAAACATGAAAAACATACAAATATAAAATATAATTAGTATTTAGTCAGAGATTTTTTGTTGTTGTTATGAAGTGGTTCATTGTGTTTTATGGGGGTTCAATGCGTTTTGTCAGGGTGCTATGATTGTGTCGCACCTTGTAAGCTTGCCGAACTCCTCCGTTGTCTGCGATGTTTTCCCCCAAAGTACTAATTCCACTGACCTGGGGTAACACAGAGACAGTCATTAAAGTCCTAATCCAGTCTCCTTTTTACCTCTTAACACCTGATTTAGGTTGTCTTAAGTGTTTGTACATAAAATATTGGAAAAAGTTCCAAAATCACCGCAGGACGTATATAACACACTCAAATTTAATCAAATCTATGTATATAGCCCTTCTTACATCAGCTTATATCTCAAAGTGCTGTACAGAAACCCAGCCTAAAACCCCAAACAGCAAGCAATGCAGGTGTAGAACCACGGTGGCTAGGAAAAACTCCCTAGAAAGGCCGGAACCTAGGAAGAAACCTAGAGAGGAACAAGGCTCTGAGGGGTGGCCAGTCCTCTTCTGGCCATGCCGGTGGAGATTATAACAGAACATGGCCAAGATGTTCAAATGTTAATAAATGACCAGCATGGTCAAATAATAATAATCACAGTAGTTGTCGAGGGTGCAGCAAGTCAGCACCTCAGGAGTAAATGTCAGTTGGCTTTTCATAGCCGATCATTAAGAGTATCTCTACCGCTCCTGCTGTCTCTAGGGAGTTGAAAACAGCAGGTCTGGGACAGGTAGCACGTCCGGTGAACAGGTCAGGGTTCCATAGCCGCAGGCAGAACAGTTGAAACTGGAGCAGCAGCACAGCAGCTAAATGGTAAACACTCAATCGAGGTTCTTTCAAAAAAAAATCTAGCATCTTCTATAATCTTTAGTTTTAGTCATTATACCAAAATACATATAACATTTTGCCCATGCTTCTGCTACATTGGGAAACTCACATTTTGTCCTCCTGCAAGCTTCCAGTTGAAGTTGCCATACTGTTGCACCATGCACTGTGACTGGTCCTTAAAGCGCTCAGCAGAATAATTACTCCACCAGTTAAGCATGTTACCATCCTTGTCAAAATTACGGCCTGTTTTTGAAAGATATAATGTGGAATTAATTGTGATGCAATCTCTTTGACATTTTCCCATGAATTAATGCTCTATACTAAAAATGATTTTGCAACACATTGGACACAGACATGGACAGTGACTGTAAATATGAGGACTGCCTCACCATTGTCATCAAACCCGTGGGTGATCTCATGTCCAATAACCATCCCTATTCCACCAAAGTTCAGGGCCTGGAGCTGCTGCTTACTGAAGAAAGGAGGTTGCAGGATACCGGCAGGGAATACTAGGAAAAGGGACAGAGAGAATCGTACAAGGAACAGATCGGGCCAAATGAACATAGACCGTCTATAATCGTTGTGATGGAAACTAATGTTGGTGCTTTTCTTTTTTACCAATTTCTGTGTTTTATGTTTGTGCTTTTCTAATAACCATTTTCATGCAAGTGACTGATTGAATGAACCTTCACGATCAGTATCTGCAATTTGGCAGTACGCCCAGACCCTTATTTTGAGAACGAAAGATACAGTGCCTTGCAAAAGTATTCACCCCCCTTGGCGTTTTTCCTATTTTGTTGCATTACAACCTGTAGTTTCAATTTATTTTTATTTGGATTTCATGTAATGGGCATACACAAAATAGTCCAAATTGGTGAAGAGAAATTTTAAAAATAACTTGTTTAATAAAAATAAAACATGGAAAAGTGGTGCGTGCATATGTATTCACCCCCTTTGACATGAAGCCCCTAAATAAGATCTGGTGCAACCAATTACCTTCAGAAGTCACATAATCAGTTAAATAAAGTCCACCTGTGTGCAATCTAAGTGTCACATGATCGGTCACATGATCTCAGTATGTATACATGTATATATATATCTGTTCTGAAAGGCCCCAGTCTGCAACACCACTAAGCAAGGGGCACCACCAAGCAAGCGACACCATGAAGATCTAGGAGCTCTCCAAACAGGTCAAGGATGAAGTTGTGGAGAAGTACAGATCAGGGTTGGGTTTAAAAAATATATCTGCAACTTTGAACATCCCACAGAGCACCATTAAATCCATTATTAAAAAATGGAAAGAATATCGCACCCCAACAAACCTGCCAAGAGAGGGCCGTCCACCAAAACTCATAGACCAGGCAAGGAGGGAATTAATCAGAGGCAACAAAGAGACCAAAGATAACCCTGAAGTAGCTGCAAAGCTCCACAGCGGACATTGGAGTATCTGTCCATAGAACCACTTTAAGCTGTACACTCCACAGAGCTGGGCTTTACGGAAGAGTGGCCAGAAAAAAGCCATCTCTGAAATAACTTTTTTTGGTGTTCGCCAAAAGGCATCTGGGAGACTCCCCAAACATATGGAAGAAGGTACTCTGGTCAGATGAGACTCAAATTTAGCTTTTTGTCCATCAAGGAAAACAATATGTCTGGCGCAAACCCAACACCTCTCATCACCCCGAGAACACCATCCCCACAGTGAAGCATGGTGGTGGCAGCATCATGCTGTGGGGATGTTTATCATCGGCAGGGACTGTGAAACTGGTCAGAATTGAAGGAATGATGGATTGCACTAAATACAGGGAAATTCTTGAGGGAAACCTGTTTCAGTCTTCCAGAGATTTGAGACTGGGACGGAGGTTCACCTTCCAGCAGGACAATGACCTTAAGCATACTGCTAAAGCAACACTTGACTGGTTTAAGGGGACACATTTAAGCGTCTTGGAATGGCCTATCCATTTTAATTCCAGGTTGTAAGGCAACAAAATAGGAAAAATGCCAAGGGGGTGAATACTTTCGTAAGCCACTGTATCTCAGTTTCAAGGTCTCAGCTTAGAGAAGAAGCCTCGTGAGGTATTGATCTGTCACATGCATGACCCAATATTGGTCAGATGAATTAAATATAGATAAGCTAAATCATGCAAATATGACTTGTCTGCATTATATAAGAGAATTAATGACTGCCCCGTGAGAACTCCTGACAGACGTTCACTATGGTGCATCAAGTTTGTTGGAACCTCTTCAGCGCGCTGATAATAAACAATGATTCTTTTATGATCCCTGTGTAAGAATTTCCACAAAATATTGACGTCACAAACTGGATTATTCATTCTGTCTGCCGAGCTTTCCAGTGGGGGGGAGGCATTGTATGACGCATGAGGGAAATTCCTGTCTGACCAAAACAGGACGAGACCCGCCCAAACCAGAGCCTTACTATGAGCTGCCCAGGAGGAGATGTATCATCCGCAAACAATTGAGGGATGGTAACTGATTTCAGTAAGTCAATTATAAATGAATCAGTATAGAAAATAAATTATACAAAATAAAATGAAGGTGACCAATGCATAAAAAGGTACTCATATTCTTATAGAGAGAAGGCTATTCACTAGTCTAACGAGAAGACTAGAGCGAGGACGTAATGGTACCATGGAAAGCCTCGCTGACAGCTGTCTACAGGCATTTATAATAAATATCTACAGTTGAAGTCGGAAGTTTACATACACTTAGGTTGGAGTCATTAAAACTTGTTTTTCAAACCACTCCACAAATTTCTTGTTAACAAACTATAGTTTTGGCAAGTCGGTTAGGACATCTACTTTGTGCATGACACAAGTCATTTTTCCAACAATTGTTTACAGACAGATTATTTCACTTATAATTCACTGTATCACAATTCCAGGGGGTCAGAAGTTTACATACACTAAGTTGACTGTGCCTTTAAACAGCTTGGTAAATTCCCCAAAATTATGTCATGCTTTAGAAGCTTCTGATAGGCTAATTGACATCATTTGAGTCAATTGGAGGTGTACCTGTGGCTGTAATTCAATGCCTACCTTGAAACGCAGTGCCTCTTTGCTTGACATCATGGAAAAATCAAAAGAAATCAGCCAAGACCTCAAATTTTTTTGTAGACATCCACAAGTCTGGTTCATCCTTGGGAGCAATTTCCAAACACCTGAAGTTACCACTTTCATCTGTACAAACAATAGTACGCAAGTATAAACACCATGGAACCACGCAGCCGTCATACCGCCCAGGAAGGAGACGCGTTCTGTCTCCTAGAAATTAACGTACTTTGGTGCAAAATGTGCAAATCAATCCCAGAACAACAGCAAAGGACCTTGTGAAGATTCTGGAGGAAACGGGTACAAAGGAATATATACACAGTAAAATGAGTCCTATATCGACATAATCTGAAAGGCCGCTCAGCAAGGAAGATGCCACCACTCCAAAACCGCCATAAAAAGCCAGACTATGGTTTGCAACTGCACATGGGGACAAAGATCGTACTTTTTGGAGAAATGTCCTCTGGTCTGATGAAACAAAAATAGAACTGTTTGGACATAATGACCATCATTATGTTTGGAGGAAAAAGGGGAGGCTTGCAAGCCGAAGAACACCATCCCAACCGTGAAGCACGGGGGTGGCAGTATCATGTTGTGGGGGTGCTTTGCTGCAGGAGGGACTGGTGCACTTCACAAATTAGATGGCAGCATGAGGCAGGAAAATTATGTGGATATATTGAAGCAACTCAAGACAACAGTCAGAAAGTTCAAGCTTGGTCGCAAATGGGTCTTCCAAATGGACAATGACCCCAAGCATACTTCCAAAGTTGTGGCAAAATGGCTTAAGGACAACAAAGTCAAGGATTTGGAGTGGCCATCACAAAGCCCTGACCTCAATCCTATAGAAAATGTGTGGGCAGAACTGAAAAAGCATGTGCGAGCAAGGAGGCCTACAAACCTGACTGTTACACCAGCTCTGTCAGTAGGAATGGGCCAAAATTCACCCAACTTATTGTGGGAAGGCTGTGGACGTTTGACCCAAGTTAAACAATTTAAAGTCAATGCTACCAAATACAAATTGAGTATACTTCTAACCCACTGGGAATGTGATGCAATAAATAAAAGCTGAAATAAATCATTCTCTAGTATTATAATTCACATTCTTAAAATAAAGTGGTGATCCTAACTGACCTAAAACGGGGAAGTTTTTCTCGGATTAAATGTCAGGAATTGTGAAAAACTGAGTTTAAATGTATTTGGCTAAGGTGTACAGTATGTAAACTTCTGACTTCCACTGTATGTACTGGATTTACATATGGTGCATAGCAAGTAATGACAAGAGAATCGTTGAAGATGCACATGGGTAATAAGGGAGATTACAGAGTGTGTTTGGGAATGTGGATGTGAAAGTTGTGTGATTGTGAGAAATGGCTTATTAAACTGATTGAAATTTGGATAATAAATCGATTGACATGATTACTATTACGATTGAAATTTGGATATTAAGAGTGATTGAAATATGATAATAAACTGATTGAAAATTGGATTAGAAGAGATTGAAATTTAGCTGTAAATTACTGAGTGAATGAAAGCTGTCAGGGGACTAGCTCACGTGTGAAAGAGGGGAATGAATGCCGCAACCAGTTCTGTGAATTTAGTTTTTCAGTCTGTAACGTTATCTAGGGTTTTGTCCACCACCACCCGTTGGATCTACAGGTGGAGGATAACATGTCTCGATAAGTAACAAGGATTACATGATAACATGTCTTCAGAGGATAACGTGATTACACGTCTCATTAGTAACGAGGATTACATGATAACATGTCTTCAGAGGATAACGTGATTACACGTCTCATTAGTAACGAGGATTACATGATAACATGTCTTCAGAGGATAACGTGATTACACGTCTCATTAGTAACGAGGATTACATGATAACATGTCTTCAGAGGATAACGTGATTACACGTCTCATTAGTAACGAGGATTACATGATAACATGTCTTCAGAGGATAACGTGATTACACGTCTCATTAGTAACAAGGATAACATGTCTCTGAGGGTAACATGCCTTTAGAATACATGAGGATAACATGACTCATCAGTGGAGTTTGATGGTACAACGTTATTATGTATGTGGAGATATGAAAGGAGAAATTACTATTCCCAAATATTCTGTTAAATAGAGCACTAGAGTGAATATTCAAACCCCTGTATGAATAGAACACTGGTGTAGAGGAGGAATTTGTGATGTAAAACACGTGTGTAATGGGTTACTAGAGATAAAGTAACATAATATTGAGTATAAGGGGTTACTAGAGAAAAGTAACATAATATTGAGTATAATGGGTTACTAGAAATCTGAAATCTGATGAAGTAACAATAGAAATAATAATAATATACAACTTGCACACCCACACATCAACGTGCTTAAGTGGTGAAAAAAATTTGGAGTAATCTTCAGTGGTCCCTTTTTGGGATCATTTGATAAATATACGGTTAAAGCATTGTACGGGACTTGAATTAAACCTAACCAATAAAACTATAAATGCTTATGAGACTTCCTCCACCCTGGTAATACATTTTGAAATAAATCCCTTACCCTGTTAAATAGACCCAATGATTTTCTGTATTCACCTACTCAACCATTTAACTTGCTAGGTAGAGACTTATTATGGACAGAGCACCATGCCATCTACAGGGGACTGATAGACCATAACACGGTCACCACCGATAAATCCATGATTATCGAAAACTTCAACAAGCATTTCTCAACGGCTGGCCATGCCTTCCTCCTGGCTACTCCAACCTCGGCCAACAGCTCCGCCCCCCCGCAGCTACTCGCCCAAGCCTCTCCAGGTTCTCCTTTACCCAAATCCAGATAGCAGATGTTCTGAAAGAGCTGCAAAACCTGGACCCGTACAAATCAGCTGGGCTTGACAATCTGGACCCTCTATTTCTGAAACTATCCGCCGCCATTGTCGCAACCCCTATTACCAGCCTGTTCAACCTCTCTTTCATATCGTCTGAGATCCCCAAGGATTGGAAAGCTGCCGCAGTCATCCCCCTCTTCAAAGGGGGAGACACCCTGGACCCAAACTGTTACAGACCTATATCCATCCTGCCCTGCCTATCTAAGGTCTTCGAAAGCCAAGTCAACAAACAGGTCACTGACCATCTCGAATCCACCGTACCTTCTCCGCTGTGCGATCTGGTTTCCGAGCCGGTCACGGGTGCACCTCAGCCACGCTCAAGGTACTAAACGATATCATAACCGCTATTGATAAAAGACAGTACTGTGCAGCCATCTTCATCGACCTTGCCAAGGCTTTCGACTCTGTCAATCACCATATTCTTATCGGCAGACTCAGTAGCCTCGGTTTTCTGATGACTGCCTTGCCTGGTTCACCAACTACTTTGCAGACAGAGTTCAGTGTGTCAAATCGGAGGGCATGCTGTCCGGTCCTCTGGCAGTCTCTATGGGGGTGCCACAGGGTTCAATTCTCGGGCCGACTCTTTTCTCTGTATATATCAATGATGTTGCTCTTGCTGCGGGCGATTCCCTGATCCACCTCTACGCAGATGACACCATTCTATATACTTTCGGCCCGTCATTGGACACTGGGCTATCTAACCTCCAAACGAGCTTCAATGCCATTACAACACTCCTTCCGTGGCCTCAAACTGCTCTTAAACGCTAGTAAAACCAAATGCAGGCTTTTCAACCGTTCGCTGTCTGCACCCGCACGCCCGACTAGCATCACCACCCTGGATGGTTCCGACCTAGAATATGAGGACATCTATAAGTACCTAGGTGGCTGGCTAGACTGTAAACTCTCCTTCCAGACTCATATCAAACATCTCCAATCTAAAATCAAATCTAGAGTCGGCTTTCTATTCCGCAACAAAGCCTCCTTCACTCACGCCGCCAAACTTACCCTCGTAAAACTGACTATCCTACCGATCCTCGACTTCGGCGATGTCATCTACAAAATAGCTTCCAACACTCTACTCAGCAAACTGGATGCAGTTTATCACAATGCCATCCGTTTTGTTACTAAAGCACCTTATACCACCCACCACTGCGACCTGTATGCTCTAGTCGGCTGGCCCTCACTACATATTCGTCGCCAGACCCACTGGCTCCAGGTCATTTACAAGTCCATGCTAGGTAAAGCTCTGCCTTATCTCAGTTCACTGGTCACGATGGCAACACCCACCCGTAGCACGCGCTCCAGCAGGTGTATCTGACTGATCATCCCTAAAGCCAACACCTCATTTGGCCACCTTTCGTTCCAGTTCTCTGCTGCCTGTGACTGGAACGAATTGCAAAAATCGCTGAAGTTGGAGACTTTTATCTCCCTCACCAACTTCAAACATCTGCTATCTGAGCAGCTAACCGATCGCTGCAGCTGTACATAGTCTATTGGTAAATAGCCCACCCAATTTTACCTACCTCATCCCCATACTGTTTATATTTATTTACTTTTCTGCTCTTTTGCACACCAATATCTCTACATGTACATGACCATCTGATCATTTATCACTCCAGTGTTAATCTGCAAAATTGTAATTATTCGCCTACCTCCTCATGCCTTTTGCACACAATGTATATAGACTCTCTTTTCTTCTGTGTTATTGACTTGTTAATTGTTTACTCCATGTGTAACTCTGTGTTGTCTGTTCACACTGCTATGCTTTATCTTGGCCAGGTCGCAGTTGCAAATGAAAACTTGTTCTCAACTAGCCTACCTGGTTAAATAAAGGTGAAATGAAATTTTTTTAAATAAAAATGCCAGCTCAGTTAATACGTATTGATCCATCCAAAGCATTACATGTTAATCTTAAAATAATAGACATTTTAATAAGTGTGAAGCAGAAAGTGAATATCCAACAGAAATTTGAAATAAATATATAGAGTAACATTGTTAGGGTAGATTCAAATGAAAACAATGCCTTCCAATATGGATAAAGTTATCATTTTTGTTTTAAACCTTGCAATGAGGGAAAAGCAGAATGTTGTTTGAGAGTGATCCATGTGTATTAGTAATAGTAGATTAATGCAACCGCTGTGTCAGATTTTTAAAAAACTTGACGGAAAAAGCATAACCTGAGAATGGCGCTCAGAGTCCAATCCAGCCAAAGAAATATCTGCCTTGTTGGAGTCAACAGAAGTTAGAAATAACACTATAAATATTCACTTACCTTTGATGATCTTCATCAGAAGGCACTCCCAGGAATCCCAGTTCGACAATAAATGACTGATTTGTTCCATAAAGTCCATAATTTATGTCCAATTATCCACTTGTTGTTAGCATTTCAGCCAAGTAATCCATCTTCATGAGGCGCGAGCACTTCGTCCAGACAAAAACTCGAAAAGTTCCGTTACAGGTCGTAGAAACAAGTCAAACGATGTATGGATGTATGGAATCAATCTTTAGGATGTTTTTAACATAAAACATCAATAATGTTCCAACCGGAGAATTCCTATGTCTTAAGAAAAGCACTGGAACGAGAGCTAACTCTGTCGGGAGCGCGCGTCACGAGCCTGAGACACTCTGCCAGACTACTGACTCATTCAGCTCCCATTCCCCCCTCCTTTATAGCAGAAGCCTGAAACAAGTTTCTAAAGACGGTTGACATCTAGTGGAAGCCGTAGGAATTGCAACTTGACTCCATAGACACTATGTATTCGGTTCGGTAGGCCAAGCTTTGAAAAACTACAAACCTCAGATTTCCCACTTCCTGGTTGGATTTTTCTCAGGTTTTCGCCTGCCATATGAGTTCTGTTATACTCAAAGACATCATTCAAACAGTTTTAGAAACTTCAGAGTGTTTTCTATCCAATACTAATAATAATATGCATATATTAGCATCTGGGACAGAGTACGAGGCAGTTCACTCTGGGCATGCTATTCATCCAAAAGTGAAAATGCTGCCCCCTATCCCAAAAAGGTTTAGAGTGCTTCCTATTGGGAAGGGAGTCCTAGTTGAAGGAAACTGATATGGAGACTCGTGAAAGTAACAAAGTGAATGGTAAATAGGCTTTCAAATTGCACTCCAATAATGCAATATCTTAGTAATTTGAAGAAGTAAGAGGGATCGAGCATTGGGAATGATATTAAATTAGAGGCTGCTCACTCTTCAAGGCCTGGTCCACTGCTCTCGTGTTTATGTCATCTGTTGTTCGGGTTAGAGATAAGATTCCTGTGATACAATAGATAGCTGCCAGTCCCTTCTGAACTCAAACAGGCTGTATGAAAGACAGTGGGGAAATTTGGGACAGGGTTATGAATAATTTAATAAGCAAGTTTTTGCTTAGTTGCTATAGTTTGGGTAGCACCAGTGATTTAAGTAAAGAAGGTAATGTCATCTAAAACAATACTCTGTTTCCATTACATGGAACTGTGTCCAGTGACTTGCCTAGTTAAATAAAGGTTAAATAAAAAAATTAAAATGTAAATAAGTAATATAATCTAAAACTTTTTTAAAAAATCCATTACGTGGAACTGTGTCCAGAATGAAGTAGATCTAAGTAAATGTTTTAGTACCGAATATTAAGTTGATAAGCCAGCACTAACATTTTGAAGGTCCTAGTAGATTTCATATTTTGACTAGTTTTATGTCCCAGGGACAGTTTGTACAGAATTGTATGTTAATGCAACAGGTCAAAATGACAAGGTTACAAGAGAGGGGCTCTGGGATTGTTTACTTTAGAAGGTGCCTATTCAGCTTGACGGGACACTGCATCATCATCAAGTCTGAAGCATAATTATGTATACGACTGATGGAATGTCCACTAGCAAGTTTTTTTTAACATGTTTATCAATGATTGTTTTTTCTGGGGGGGTTTTCACCTTTATTTAACCAGGTAGGCTAGTTGAGAACAAGTTCTCATTTACAACTGCAACCTGGCCAAGACAAAGCAAAGCAGTGTGACACAGACAACAACATAGAGTTACACATAATTTTGGATTGAATATGTTTAATATGAGTCTGGAAGGAGAGTTTACAGTTTAGCCAGACACCTAGGTATTTATAGTTGTCCACATATTCTAGGTCGGAACCATCCAGGGTGGTGATGCTAGTCGGGGAGGCGGGTGCAGACAGCGAATGGTTGAAAAGCATGCATTTGGTTTTACTAGCGTTTAAGAGCAGTTGGAGGCCACGGAAGGAGTGTTGTATGGCATTGAAACTCGTTTGGAGGTTAGTTAGCACAGTGTCCAAGGAAGGGCCAGAAGTATAATAAATGGTGTCGTCTGCATAGAGGTGGATCAGGGAATCGCCCGCAGCAAGAGCGACATCATTGATATATACAGAGAAAAGAGTCGGCCCGAGAATTGAACCCTGTGGTACCCCCATAGAGACTGGCAGAGGTCCGAACTACATGCCCTCCGATTTGACACACTGAACTCTGTCTGCAAAGTAGTTGGTGAACCAGTTGAGGCAGTTGTCAGAAAAACCAAGGCTATTGAGTCTGCCGATAAGAATACGGTGATTGGCAGAGTCAAAAGCCTTGGCCAGGTTGATGAAGACGTCTGCACAGTACTGTCGTTTATCGATGGCGGTTATGATATTGTTTAGTACCTTGAGCGTGGCTGAGGTGCATCCGTGACCGGCTCGGAAGCCGGATTGCACAGCGGAGAAGGTACGGTGGGATTCGAAATGGTCAGTAATCTGTTTATTAACTTGGCTTTCGAAGACTTTATATAGGCAGGATGGATATAGGTCTGTAACAGTCTGGGTCTAGGGTGTCACCCCCTTTGAAGAGGGGGATGACCGCGACAGCTTTCCAATCTTTAGGGATCTCAGACGATACGAAAGAGAGGTTGAACAGGCTGGTAATAGGGGTTGCAACAATGGCGGCGGATAGTTTTAGAAAGAGAGGGTCCAGATTGTCTAGCCCCACTGATTTGTACTGGTCCAGGTTCTGTATCTCTCCCTTTGAAAGGCAAGTGCCTTGGGAGCGCAGTTAAAGCTACCCAGATCCAGCTGTTAAGGGAGCTCCCAAATTAAGTTATGCCTGGCCATTTAGTTTGTTTTTACCCTATGATTTTTTCCACACACGCCAGCACCCACACACAACCCACCTACTCACAGGTTAGAAAGGATGCTGTACACAAATGACATTTTCTTTCGTTTCTATTGTCAGCGTTTTGGTTGCACACATGTAAATTATCTTGATAAGAAATGTACTGAATAACCCAATGTAAGCCTGATACACAAAATGTTTGAAATATCTTTAAATAATGTCTAAGGTACAGGGAAACAAACACTCACTGAATTGGGCTGACTGACCTCGGACCTCTGTTCTGACTTCCTGGTGAGGCCTGATCACCCACACTAGAAAGACTAGAGACATTGAGTGAGATTTAAATGGGCTATGTAAACTCTAATAATTAAGAAAAAGTTAATCATTTATCAATCGTCCTATGTGTGATTCGGACCATGAGAAAGACAGAGGGAGAGAGCGCTGCCCCTGAATCAGGAACACCTGTCGCTAGTCTATTTTACTATTACCTTTTGGGATACAATTATTTCCTGATGGAGTTATCAAGAGTTTTAATTCTAATTTGATTTGTTATTCTAATTAGTTTATTTTTGATTTAACAGGCAGTATTGTTGTTTTCTTGGACGCATGAATCACGATGTGAGTCATGTCCAAAGGGGGAATTACCGGTCCCCTGGGCCTTTGGTAAATATGCAAATAGATTTTCTTCACATGCCTGCCAGTAAAAGGAAAAAAGATGGTGGGAATGGTTGACAGTTACTCCAAATGGACTGAAGTTTTCTCCACCTCGAGTGATATATTTGTATTGCTGTTGTTGTTTTGTTTTCTTTGTTTTTGTCTTGCTTCAATAACAAATCTCACCAGATTGGGTCTGCTGGATGGTCGTGATTTCTCCCTAAGGATTCTCCCTTAGCCCTCTAACTCCCTGACCCTTTAACTCTGCGGTGAGATCGCCAAAATGATAGGGGAGTATAAGCCAATTTGAGAAATAATATTTTCAACTGTGTATTAAGAGTATTGGTAGTAGTAATACATTGTCATAAATTATTTACTGTATCTGGATTTCCTAAATCAGAAATGCCCTAAACTAAACTGTTGTTCTGGTCTGTCCTCTCTCGAGGTTATGGCGAAGGTGACCACAGATGGTATCTAGATGCATGGAAGGGATCATTTTACCAAGAACAGTGTGAACCTCAAACCCCCCCTAACCGGCTGAAGCAATGACGACAATGGCGTTCAGTACGGTCCTTCACCACAGCTACCGTGAGACCTGATCCGAGCCAGCACCCTGCACAAAGCATCCAGTCGAGGCTATCAACTGCCTTTTCTCTCATGCCTTTTCTCTTGGGAGTACGACATAAGTTCATGTCATACTGTTGGTGTACTGGTTGAAAAATGGACAAAGACATAATGGACTGTAAAGCATAGTGGAGGCTCAGGTGAGAGACATTATCAAGGGCTATCCATTTTGAACATGTGCCATTAGGAGGACAAAATGAAACACTATCTGAAGAAGAACATGAAGAAAACGGCAGAAGGATGAGTGCCGGGAGGGTTGAGGGGGGTCAACCATGCACGTAATTGATTTAGACTTATCCAAAATTGTTTATTTGGGGTATCAGGTTGATTGTGGAGGTCTGCAGACTGCGAAATTGAGTGTAATTTAGACTAAGAATGCATTGAGATACCAATCTGTCATTACCACAAATTGGGGCCGTGATGAGAAACGTTAATGTTATAAAAATAAGAGAAATATACTGTATGTCAATGTAAATTTACATTCCGCCAGTATTGGTGTATGCTAAATTGAGGGTCTTAAATTAAAGTGATAGAACCAACGTGAAGCACTAAGGACTGTCATTCTAAATTTGGGTTGGATAATTTATCAATAGTTATAATTAGGATTTCGAAAGGCGAGGCTTCTATAGACAGAGCTATGCCCCTAGATCTCTAGGAGATCTCTAGAGACGTAGAGAAAATTGGAAATGCTAAAAGAATTGCTTACATTGGCTTTGCAAAACAGAGAGACTATCTTGTGGCAGGTCAAGGGGGCACTTGTGCAATCATTGGCGATGAATGTTGTACTTTTGTCCCAGATCACTCTTCTAATATGACTGATCTCGCCGAATACATTGCCACTGTTGCTAAGAATAATTCCCCACAACCAGAGTGGACATCTGCAACTTGGTTGGAATCCCTGTTTGGAAGTTGGGGATCCCAAATTGCCCAATGGGCTGCAACATGTTTTTTATTTCTTAGTTTGTCTAAATTGTGTTATTTAACATGCTGTGTATGTGTATTCTTGATAAATTCACTCCTGCTAATAAAAGTATAACCTTTATCATGATGATAGTACCCTACTACTACTTACCCTACTAATAAGAATGTATAACCCAAAATGAAGGGTTTGAAATGATCTGTGTTTTCTGTGTTGATTTCCCTTACTTTAATAGGAGTATAGAATATTTTGATATTGAAGCTAAAATCGAAATGCTTACATTAAAATGTAATGATTATTATCACACGAGATAAGAGAATGGAATGTGATGGAACATTTTATGTTGGTGCTTTTCTATTTAACAATTTCTGTGTTCATGCAAGTGACTGATTGAACAAACCCTCAATATCAGTATCTGCAATTTGGCAGAACGCCCAGACCCTTGTTTTGAGAATGAAAGTCCTCTCAGTTTCAAGGTCTCAGCTTAGAGAAGAAGCCTTGTGAGGTATTGGTCGGTCACATGAATGAAGTAAACGTTAATGATGAATGAATTATGAATAAGCTAAATCACTGCTCCGTGGGAGCTCCTGACAGACGTTCACTATGGTACTTCAAGTTTGTTGGAACCTCTCCATTTAAGATGGACTTTGAGTGCCCCGTGGTAGAATTTCCACATCATGCACATCATCTTTTATATCAAGTGAATGAAACAAAATTCTTCACATCTGACTAATCATTGCAGCATTGTCTGAGTTACATTCATTGTTGCTGGCGCCCCAAGCCAAGTCCATATTTTTTAGCCACAAAGTTTGTGTGCACTGGAGCCTGAAACTATCAACAGCAGAACGGATTACCGCCAGTCATTGTTCTCAATGAGGTGAGAGTGGAGGTGAGCCAGCCTTTATGGAAAAACCACATGATTTCACATGTGGAAAATCACGTTTTGCACATGTGAAATCATGTGAAACCATGTGTTTTTGGAACAATTCACATGGTGATGTGGATTTTCACACTAAATTTCACATGGATTTTCACGCGATCGCATAACCTTTCACGTGGATTAAAATTCACGAGATTTCACAGATGATGCCCTGAAAATAAATGTGTTATGATACACAGTGCTTTTAACTAACATTTTTGACTACAGTGTGTATGTTTATTTAAACAGCAATTATTATTCCTCATGTCCTTACCTGGGATTTGAACTCAGAACCTCTAGGTTCACTGCATTCTGATCATCCTGCTACACCAGAATGTCTGTGTTAATAACTGATTTCACCTGCATTCTTCAAAGTATATCTCCGTTTTGTTAAAAATACACTCAAGAAAAATGATTATATTTATCATAGTGATTCAGGTGTTACATTAAAACAGAATAATATACCCCACCAACATTTGACAACTATACAGAAAACTCTCAAATAGCTAAAGTATGTAAATGTAATCAATGATGGCAGCTTCATTAAATAGTATGTCTGAATTCCATGTCTGAAATGTGCTGTATAAATAAAGCTGGATTTGATTTGATGATTTGATGGCAAAGTAGGTTACTGGCAAGGAGTGGCAGCAAGTGTCCTGTAGATTACTAGCAATGTTTTGCCAGTAAGTTCTTCTGAATGTTAAAATAACTTATTAACTAGTAGTGTCCAGGTAAGAAATGACAAATTCACAGCAACTTCTGGCAATACACTGTCATTAACTTACTGAAAAATACACAATAACCTCTTTATAGTGCATCTCATTACTGACATCTCTTCCTAAATTTGCAGGACAGACTGTGTCAAATGAGGTGCTTTACTGGCTTCGGCATAACCATCAAACACTTAGTTAATATATTTTCCAAGTAATGAACCTAGTGGCACGGCAGAAACATCAATGCACTCCCATTGTTCAAATCTCCAAAGAGTTGATGTATTCTCTAAGTTCTTGAGCACTGCTAGTTTTATGTTAATATTATATTGGTGGTGATAATTGGATAATTATTTACTTGCTTCTTGGCCCATATCTCTTCCATGCTCACAGATTTGACGCTTTAGCTACACTGAAGCAGGACATTAGAGGTTGCTGAGATGTTATGAGTTACAGTTTGTTACAGACTACGGTTTGCAACTGCACATGGGGACAAAGATTGTACTTTTTGGAGAAATGTCCTCTGGTCTAATGAAACAAAAATAGAACTGTTTGGACATCATGACCATCGTTATGTTTGGAGGAAAAAGGGGGAGGCTTGCAAGCCGAAGAACACCATCCCAACCGTGAAGCACGGGGTGGCAGCATCATGTTGTGCTGGTGCTTTGCTGCAGGAGGGACTGGTGCACTTCACAAAATAGATGGCATCATGAGGTAAGAAAATTATGTGGATATATTGAAGCAACATCAAGTTTGAGTATCTTGTAGCAACCTAAACCTATCAATGTTACATTGAGCTGGGTGAATGGAATATGAATGACAGTCATTCAGTATGCTATAATAGAAATAAGGCCATGCTCATAAAAACGCTCCTCCTTCCTCTGCAAGGTCACCAACCGCAGCTGATATAGCATCATACTGTCCTTTCACATGAACACCTTAAATTAGCTGATGGTGATGTAACCGGTCAGGATGCTCTTAATGGTGCAGCTGTAGAACTTCTTGAAGATCTGAGGAACCATGCCAAATCTTTTTAGTTTCCTGAGGGGCAATAGGCATTGTCGTGCCCTCTTCATGACTTTCTTGGTGTGTTTGGACCATGATAGTTTGTTGGTGGTGTGGACACCAAGGACCTTGAAACTTTCGACCCACTCCACTACTCTCGACCCACTCCACTACTACCCGCCAGAAAGTCCAGGATCCAGTTGCAGAAGGATGTATTTAGTCCCAGGGTCCTTAGCTTAGTGATGAGCTTTGTTGGCAGTATGGTGTTGAACGCTGAGCTGTAGTCAATTAACAGCATTTTCACATAGGTGTTCTTTTTGTCCAGGTGAGAAAAGGCAGTATGGAGTGCGATAGAGATTGCGTCATTGGTGGATCTCTTGGGGCGTTATGCAAATTTGAGTGGGTGCTGTTGATGTGAACCATGACAAGCCTTTCAAAGAACTTCATGGCTACTGATGTGAGTGATGTGGGGCGGTAATCATTTAAGCAGGTTACTATCGCTTTCTTGGGCACAGGGACTATGGTGGTCTGTTTGAAACATGTAGGTATTACAGACTCGGTCAGGGAGAGGTTGAAAATGTCAGTGAAGACACTTGCCATTTGGTCCGCACATGCTCTGAGTACACGTCCTGGTAATCTGTCTGGCCCCACAGCCTTGTGAATGTTGATATATTTAAAGGTCTTGCTTACATTGGCTACGGAGAGCGTGATCACACGGTCATCTGGAATAGCTGGTGCTCTCATGCATGCTTCAGTGATGCTAGCCTTGCAGTGAGCATAAAAGGCATTTAGCCCGTCTGATAGGCTTGCGTCACTGAGTAGCTCGCAGCTGGGTTTCCCTTTGTAGTCTGTAATAGTTCGCAAGCCCTGCCACTTCCATCAAACGTCAGAGCTGGTGTAGTAGGACTCAATCTTAGTCCTGTATTGACGCTTTGCCTGTTTGATGGTTTGTCTAAGGGCATAGTGGGATTTCTTATCAGCTTCGGGGTTAGTGTCCCGCTCCTTGAAAGCGGCAGCTCTAGTCTTTAGCTCGGTGCGGATGTTGGCTGTAAACCAAGGCTTCTGGTTGGGATATGTACGTATGATCACTGTGGGGACGACGTTGTCGATGCACTTATTGATGAAGCCGGTGACTGAGGTGGTGGTATACTCCTCAATGCCATTGGATGAATCCCGGAAACATATTCCAGTTTGTGCTAGCAAAACAGTCCTGTAGCATGGTATCCGGGTCATCTGACCACTTCCACATTGAGCGAGTCACTTGTACTTCCTGCTTTAGTTTTAGCTTTTAAACAGGAATCAGGAGGATAGAATTATGGTCAGAATTGCCAAATGGTGGGCGAGGGAGAACTTTGTACGCATCTCTGTGTGTGGAGTAAAAGTGGTCTGCAGTTTTTCCCCTCTGGTTGCACAAGTGACATGCTGGGTGAAATGAGGAAAAACGGATTTCAGTTACCCTGCATTAAAGTCCCCGGCCACTAGGACTGTCGCTTCTGGATGAGCGTTTTCTTGTTTGCTTATGGCCTTATACAGCTCGTTGAGTGCGGTCTTAGTGCCAGCGTCGTTTTGTGGTGCTAAATAGACGGCTTCAAAAAATATAGATGGAAACTCTCTTGGTAGATAGTGTGGTCTACAGATTATCATAAGGTACACTACCTCAGGCGAGCAATACCTTGAGACAACCTTAATATTAGACATATGTAACATATTGACAAATAGACACACCCCCACCCCTCGTCTTACCGGATCTAACTGTTCTGTCCTGCCGATGCACAGGAAACCCAGCCAACCGTATATTATCCGTGTCATCATTCAGCCACGACTCGGTGAAACATAAGATATTACAGTTTTTAATGTCCCATTGGTAGGATAGTCTCGAACTGAGCTCATCCAGTTTATGGTTAAGAGCTCTTTCAAGTTGTTTTTTGATCATCGTTAGACAGCCATTTTCAGGTCTTGCCATAGATTTTCAAGCAGGTTTAAGTTAAATTGCAACTCGGTCACTCGGGAACATTCACTGTCTTCTTGGTAAGCAACTCCAGTGTAGATTTGGCCTTGTTTTTTAGGTTATTGTTCTGCTGAAAGGTGAATTCATCTCCCAGTCTCTGGAAGAAAGCAGACTGAATCATTCTTCTAGGATTTTGCCTGTGTATAGCTCCATTCCGTTTCTTTTTTATCCTGATAAAATACCCAGTCCTTAAAGATTACAAACATACCCATAACATGATGCAGCCACCACTATGCTTGAAAATATGGAGAGTGGTACTCAGTAATGTGTTGTATTGGATTTGTTTTGGATTTGCCCCAAACATTTAAAAAGTTATTTGCTTTGCCATGTTTTGCTGTATTGCTTTAATGCCTTGTTGCAAACAGGATGCATGTTTTTGCTTTTATTCTCTACATGCTTCTGAATTCATCAAATAATTATGGTGTTTGCAGAACTTGTTCATTTTCTAGTAAGGGATTTTTCTTTAAGTCATGATTGGCTGACAATAGCTAACTGTGGATGGGTGACAAAAGTTGCAGCTCTTGTGTTGGCTGGTGTCATCTTACCTATCTGGTTTCTGTTTGGCGAGTAGAAAGCATTGACAACAGCAGCGCCAATGATCCACCTAGAAAAACCCCAATTAGAATAAAGATCCCATCATTTGAGAGGGAATGTGTGCTCAGTGTTCATGTCCCACTGGGCACACACTGGTTGAGTCAATAATCTTAATGAAATGACGTTGAACCAACGTGGAATGGATGTTGAATTGACATCTGTGCCCAGTGGGGGGTGCAACTACAGTATGTGAGGCTAGATGGATGTATCTTACATGTCCGGGTCGACTGGCTCTCTCAGCTTCTTCAAAGTCTTGTGTGCTTCAGCCTGCAGGTTCTCAAGGATGTTCTCAAAGTAGCTCTCCTCACTAAAGTTCAGCTGCAGAAAGAGACCAGATCATCAGAAACAATCTAGACAACAAATTCTACATCCATTTCTCTTTCAAATTGGAAGATGTATCACAGTACTTTGGCCAGGTCACACATACATGGGCATACTCCTGGTCAAGCTTCAGATTGCTCTCTTCCAGAATGTGGTCAGGATAGCCAATATGCTCCTTAATGGCCATGGCCTGTAACATAGAGCAGTAGAACAGTCAGCTGGTAAGTTCTTTGAATTACACTTTCAAAATGCTGAGGTACATGGTATGTTTGTTTGCACCGCTTTGTTTGTACCTTCTCTCTTGCCTTCTCCTTAGACTGGTCATCCATCCAGTTCAGCTCCTCAAGTGTCTCCACGTACG
This sequence comes from Oncorhynchus tshawytscha, assembly GCF_018296145.1. Lineage (NCBI taxonomy): Eukaryota > Metazoa > Chordata > Actinopteri > Salmoniformes > Salmonidae > Oncorhynchus > Oncorhynchus tshawytscha. Next base: position 28,834,393 of record NC_056435.1, on the reverse strand, counting down.
CTTCCTGGATCTTACTGATGAGGTCACTGACCTGTCCACACAAAGAGTTAATAAATCAACATATACACACCCGTAACAACTCACATGGACACAAATGGGCACTCATGTTAAAAGTGCAGCCTAAACTGCTTTAGTGACAGTGATATAATATGCCGGGGAGGGATTTTCCCTGTTTTGCCTGCATCTCGTCAACAGGAGTGACTCACCATGCGTTTACTCTCACCAGCAAAGGTCTCTCGCACATACAGAGCACCCACTGCGTTCTCCATGCTGCCCTGGACGTAACGCACACAGTCTCTCCACCGTGCCTCTTCCACGGTGGTCCCATACAGTGCCTGACACACACACAGACAGTCTAATTTGCCACACGTTTACACATGAATTTGCTTTTCAATGTGCTTGTTTCGACGTGTGCTCCTAAGTGTGCTCAAATATCTGTCTCACCTTTCTGTAGTGTGCCCTGGCATCTTTGAAGCGGCGACTCAGGCTGCTGACTCTCTCCATGACGAGCTGCCAGGTAAGGTAGTTCTGCAAAGTTCTGGATGAGAAAAACATGGACATATTTCACCAACTATGTCCCTCAATCGCTCAAGCAATGTATCTACATGACACACACAGCCCAAGATGGTGTGACCACAATCCACCCTCCTGCATGACTCGCGTGATAATTCACAGTATCTACTATACTGATAGAAGCACATTTGAACCATGGGCTTCTCATGATCCTACCATTGTTCTACATGAACAGCTGCCATTGGGCAGAGTCTGACCTGACAGTGTGTTTGGAAAGCACGTCGTTCATCTTCTCCAAGTAAGGAGAGCTGTAGACCACCACCTCCTCCTCTCGCTGTAGGTCCACAGCCACGCTGGACAACACTCCACGCACAAACCTTGTCCAGTTAAAACCCTGTCAGAAATATATATTTGCTGCTATTACTATCAGGCTGAGCCTTCTTCTGCAATCTACAAATACATACAGTGAATTTGGAAAGTATTCAGACCCCTTGACTTGTTTGTTACGCTACAGTCTTATTCTAAAATGGATTGAATTGTTTTTCCCCCTCATAAATCTACGCACAATACCCAATAATGACAAAGCAAATAAAGTTTTTTTTAAAATTGTGCAGATGTATAAAAAAAAACTTAAATATCACATTTACATACAGTTGAAGTTGGAAGTTTACATATACCTAAGCCAAATACATTTAAACTCAGTTTTTTACAATTCCTGACATTTAATCCTAGTAAAAATTCCCTGTCTTAGGTCAGTTAGGATCACCACTTTATTTTAAGAATGTGAAATGTCAGAATAATAGTAGAGAGAATTATTTATTTCAGCTTTTATTTCTTTCATCACATTCCCAGTGGGTCAGAAGTATACACACACTCAATTAGTATTTGGTAGCATTGCCTTAAATAGTTTAACTTGGTCACCTCCCTGACCAAGGCCCTTCTTCTCCGACTGCTCAGTTTGGCCAGACGGCCAGCTCTAGGAAGAGCACTTGTTTTTGTTGAATGTGGTAAAGTGTATGTCACTAATATGAATGGCTGGTCTTTGTTGTGACTATGCCTTGTGGGTATTTGGTTAACCCCCATACTCAAATAAGAGTATCAAGTAATGTAAGCAAAGCCATTCTTTTCATTGTAAATGTATTTTTCTGATCTTACAAGCTAAACCTAAAGGCATTGCCAATACATCTACCCTTATTGCACTAACATAAATCTATAGTTCTGGTTTATGTGCCTAAAGTTTGCTTCATTGTTTTTGGTGGTTCCAAACTTCTTCCATTTAAGAATGATGGAGGCCACTGTAATCTTGGGGACCTTCAATGCTGCAGAATTTCTTTGGTACCCTTCCCCAGATCTGTGCCTCGACACAATCCGGTCACAGAGCTCTACAGACAATTCCTTCAGCCTCATGGCTTGGTTTTTGCTCTGACATGCACTGTCAACTGTGGGACTGTGGGATGTATGTGCCTTTCCAAATCATGTGCAATAGATTGAATTTACCACAGGCTGACTACAATCAAGTTGTCAAAACATCTCAAGGATGATCAATGGAAACAGGATGCACCTGAGCTCAATTTCGAGTCTCATAGCAAAGGGTCTGAATACTTATGTAAATAAGGTATTTCTGTTTTTTATTTTGTATAAATTTGCAAACATTTCTAAAAACCTGTTTTTGCTTTGTCATTATGGGGTATTGTGTGTAGATTGATGCGGGAAATCAATCATTTAAGCAATTTTAGAATAAGGCTGTAACGTAACAAAATGTGGAAAAATGGAATGGGTCTGAATACTTTCAGAATGCACTGTACATATAGTACAGTGTACTATAAATAGACAACGCCATCCGACTCAAGTCTCATCCACTTGAAATCACTGGAGTGGAAGCACTTACGTTGAGATTGAAGGACTCCTGCAGTTTACTAAGGGTCATCTTATTGTAGAGAATCGTGACATCCTGACGTTCCTCTGCAGGGGATGTGGCCTATGACACGACAGCACAGAAAGTATAGGTGTACAGTAGTGTCTGATGTATTATAATTTGAGGTGACAAACTGTATTTAGCAGTAATATTGATCTATTCATGATATTCATCAAGTTTATAACATGCGGACAACATAAAGTAGAGTGTAGTTGATTTCATGAGTCTCTATTAGATTAGTTTCTTGCTGTAGACTAATTCATTGAAGTCTATTTTTAATTTCTGTCCCAGTTCTGGTCCCTATTGTGGCAGGTTGGCACTCACATTGGCTATATCTGTCTCTAGATCCAGCACCTGCACCATTTCCTCCACCACACGGTCATCTTCCTGGGTCAAGTTCCTGGCCTCGCGGGCAATCCTCGCCATGGAAACCATGAACTGCAAGTAGGCCTCTCGCACCTAAAGAGCCATACGACACATAACTGCAAAGTTGACCTGCAATGACATCAATATAACGTTATTAAACACGCTGTTGATGAAAGTACCCTTTTGTAGTTTCCATCGTTGAAGTAATAATCTCTGGATGGCATTCCCAGTCCTGGCTGGTCAATCTGTAAAATATAAACAGACATGTCAGTTTTCTATCACCAAATCACTATTGGTGAAGATTGACAAATAAAACATTGTGTATTCAAGACACTGTCCTTACGTAGATAATGTGGCGCCGGGAGTCGCGGTCATCCGTCCACACATACATGTCCAGAATAACCTTTTTGTGGTAATGAGAGTTGAGGGTGGCTAGAGTATCTTCCAGGCTCCAAGCCTGTTCTGGTATAATAACATTAAACAATTATATACAAGGCCATTTAATATAACATTAATCATCTGGCTTGCAGAGGGTACACTGAATACCTCTCACACAGCCAAGCATACAGTGCCTTCAGAAAGTATTCATACCCCTTGATTTAATCCACATTTTGTTGTGTTACAGCCTGAATTCAAAATGGATCAAATAAATACAAATTCTCACCCATCTACACACAATACCCCATAATGCCAAAGTGAAAACGTGTTTTTAGAAATGTTTCCATAACTATTCACACCCCTGAGTCAATACAATGCAGAAGCACCTTTGGCAGTGATAACAGCTGTAAGTCTTTCTGGGTAAGTCTCTAAGAGCTTTCCACACCTGGATTGTGCAACATTTGCTCATTATTCTTTTCAAAATTGCTAGACAACCATTTTCAAGTCTTGTCATAGATTTTCAAGTAGATTTAAGTCAAAACTGTAACTCGGCACTCAGGAACATTCACTGTCTTCTTGGTAGATTTGTCCTTGTGTTTTAGGTTATTGTCCTGTAGAAAGGTGAATTCCTCTCACAGTGTCTGGTGGAAAGCAGACTGAACCTGTGGATTTGACCTGTGCTTAGCTCCATTCCGTTTCCTTTTTATCATGAAAAACTCCCCAGTGCTCAACGATTTCAAGCACACCCATAAAATGATGCAGATGCCACTATGCTTGAAAATATGGAGAGTGGTTCTCAGTGATGTGTTGCATTGGACTTGCCCCAAACATAACACTTTGTATTCAGGACCAAAAGTTCATTGCATTGCCACATTTTTGTTGACTTGTTGCAAACAGGATGCATGTTTTGTAATGTTTTAATTCTTTACAGGCTTCCTTTTCACTCTGTCATTTAGGTTAGTATTGTGGTGTAACTACTATGTTGTTGATCCATCCTCAGTTTTCTCCTACCACAGTCATTAAACTATGTAACTGTTTTACACTCACCATTGGCCTCATGGTGAAATCCCTGAGCGGTTTCCTTCCACTCCGGCAACTGAGTTAGGAAGGTCACCTGTAACTTTGTAGTGACTAGGTGTATTGATACACCATCCAAAGTGTAATTCATAATTTGACCATGCTCAAAAGGATATTCAATGTCTGCTTTTTTTTTTTTACCCATCTACCAATAGGTGCCCTTCTTTGCGAGGCATTGGAAAACCTCCCTGGGCTTTGTGGTTGAATCTGTGTTTGAAATTCACTGCTCAACTGAGGGACCTGAGAGCCATATAATTGTATGTGTGGGTTACAGGGATGAGTTAGCCATTCAAAAATTAAGTTAACCACTATTGTTGCACACAGAGTAAGTCCATGCAACTTATTATGTGACTTGTTAAGCAAATTTTTACTCCTGAATTTATTTAGGCTAGTCATAACAAAGGGATTAAAGACTTATTAACTCAAGACATTTCAGCTTTTCATATTTTATTAATTTGTTCAATTCCATTTATGGGGTACTGTTTGTAGATCAGTGACACAAAGTCTACATTTAATCAATGTTAAATTCAGGCTGTAACACAGCAAAATGTTCAGAAAGTCAAGGAGTGTGAATACTTTCTGAAGGCACAGCACTGTAGATGGCCACTGCTGCACAATTTACAGTCATATATCCGCTTGTGAAAATGCACCAGATGCACTTACGTGTGTTCAATTTTGTTTGAGCCGGCGTCCTTGACTACATTTAATTATACTGGCGGCAGTCAGGAGGTTTGGCGCAGAGCACAGTGGTCTATTTTAAGAATCAGTCACAGTCCTGATTGAGGGTTGTTCTGCTGCCCACTCAACCCCCCCCCTCCCCCCCTTCACAACACCTGAGAGCTGGGAGGAGGGGCAGGTTGGACGAGCATGTCACACGTCACTCTCACTCATATCACTCATCATTTCAGCTAGTGTGTGTGTGTGTGTGTGATCAGTACCTGTAGCGCTGTTCCAGTCCTCTGAGGCAACAGGCCAATCTCCTATGCTGTCGATGAGACGCATGAGAGGCTTGGAGTCGAGCTGCTCTATCAGAGCTACAGCAGACAACACAGACAACACAGTAACACCTTTACGAATGCACCGTGAGTCAATCTTACATACTTACTGTTGATTAATATTACAGAGTATGCAACTAATTCTGATGAGACCAAAGAGCTGCGTAACAGTGTTAACTGCTGTTGAGTTAGTATGAGTTTAGACGTGAGAAATCCTACTCACTCTCATTCATGCAGGAGCTGTAGAGAGTTTTGGCCTTCTTGAAGGCATCACGGTCCTGATCACTCTCAGTCTCAAAAACTCCTGTGAGAAGATAACCGACAGCATTGCAAAGATTGACCTAATGTTATTCATTGATTTTATCGAACACAGCAAGTTGATGATAACACCGTGTAATCCTGCATACAAGACAGTAGCTGACCATGGGTCACTTTTATCACATAATGGCTGACCCTGAGGTTACTATGGAAACATGTTGCTGACTGACCTTTAAAGGCCCATTGATTTTCCTGTATTTCCACACTATGAGGTTATGATCATGCCGTTTTGGTGTAAGAACTGTTTGAAAAGACCACCTGAAATTTCAGCCTTTCTTGGTGGGATGGAGTTTTGGCCTTCCATGGTGACATCCCCATGCAGTAATTTGTTAGTAGACCAATAAGAAAGAGAGTTTCAAACCCCTCTGCCAATAACAACTAATTTTCAGTTTTCCCCTCCCCACTCAGACCACTCCTGGCAAAATTCTTGCTTGAGATATCGCCTTTTGCTAAATTTAATTGAAAACAATCACAGTAAGATACTTCAGTGTTACCCAAAAATGATTTGACATTGAGATAAAAAAAAAAGAATGGCTGCATTGGACCTTTAAGCACGATCTCCAGCTTATCTCTGAGGATGTCGAAGACGCTGTGGCGGGAGCTGGTCTCTGGGATGACATGGCGCTCCAGCCAGCCCCCACAGGCATACTGGTAGAAGTTCTGACAAGCCTCTACCGTTGCATCCATGTTCTGCAGAAGACGAGCAGCTGTGGGGCCACAGTCAGATGAGGAGTCAAGAGAGGGGAATATGGGATTACATAGCAGTTAAGGGAAACTTGTGATGCAGTTATCTGTGATGTTGATGTAATATTGAGTGACGAGTTTGTTTTGGGAGGAAGAACAACCCCATGTGAAGGCAGAATGCTCACCTGCAGTAACACACTCAGGAGTTGTGCAAACATTGCTGGGGGCAGAACGATACTGCTGCCCTGAAAACATGACACAGTGAATGGATATAAGAGGAACTTTTAATAGAAAACAACTATCGTCATTCCTGGCAAAGAGTATGAATTTATTTTAACAGCAGCATTAAGGACCATTTGGATTTCTCTGTCAATCATGGCTTGATACTGTCTGTCTGTCTGGTCTCTCTGTGTCACAACTTCTGCCGAAGTAGGTTCCTCTTCTATTTCGGGCGGTGTTCGGCGGTCGTCACATGTCACATGTCACTAGCCATCGCCGATTCATTTATCATGTTCCATTTGTTTTGTCTTGTTTTCACACTCACCTGGTCTCAATTCCCTAATTACATGTTGTATATTTTCCCTCTGTTTCCCCCATGTCCATGTTGGGAATTGTTTATTTTGTAAGTACGTGTTTTATGTGTTACTGGTGCACTACTGGTTTTGTAGCCATGTGTTTGTTGTTTTGCATGCAGTTAGTTTTATATATTAAACTGCTCCGGCTATTCACCACGTTCTGCTCTCCTGCGTTTGACTTCCCTGCCAACAGTTACGCACCCCTTACAGAATTCCCGACCATATCATGGAGTCAGCAGGAACAGGTGCCCCTGGTGTAGGGGTCGAGGAGCGCATCCAGGAGCAAGCAAAGGTAATCCACGCAAAGGTAATATGGGGTTGAGATCTGGAGACTGGCTAGGCCACTCCAGGACCTTGAAATGCTTCTTACGAAGCCACTCCTTCGTTGCCCGGGCGGTGTGTTTGGGATCATTGTCATATGCTGAAAGACCCAGCCACGTTTCATCTTCAATGCCCTTGCTGATGGAAGGAGGTTTTCACTCAAAATCTCATGATACATGGCCCCATTCATTCTTTCCTTTACACGGATCAGTCGTCCTGGTCCCTTTGCAGAAAAACAGCCTCAAAGCATGATGTTTCCACCCCCATGCTTCACAGTAGGTATGGTGTTCTTTGGATGCAACCCAGCATTCTTTGTCCTCCAAACACGACGAGTTGAGTTTTTACCAAAAAGTTATATTTTGGTTTCATCTGACCATGTGCCATTCTCCCAATCTCCTTCTGGATCATCCAAATGCTCTCCAGCATTCTTCAGATGGGCCTGGACATGTACTGGCTTAAGCAGGAGGACACGTCTGGCACTGCAGGATTTGAGTCCCTGGCGGCGTAGTGTGTTACTGATGGTAGGCTTTGTTACTTTGGTCCCAGCTCTCTGCAGGTCATTCATTAGGTCCCCCAGTGTGGTTCTGGGATTTTTGCTCACCGTTCTTGTGATCATTTTGACCCCACAGGGTGAGATCGTGCGTGGAGCCCCAGATCGAGGGAGATTATCAGTGGTCTTGTATGTCTTCCATTTCCTAATAATTGCTCCCACAGTTGATTTCTTCAAACCAAGCTGCTTACCTATTGCAGATTCAGTCTTCCCAGCCTGGTGCAGGTCTACAATTTTGTTTCTGGTGTCCTTTGACAGCTCTTTGGTCTTGGCCATAGTGGAGTTTGGAGTGTGACTGTTTGAGGATGTGGACAGGTGTCTTTTACAAGTTCAAACAGGTTCCATTAATACAGGTAACAAGTGGAGGACAGAGAAGCCTCTTAAAGAAGAAGTTACAGGTCTGTGAGAGACAGAAATCTTGCTTGTTTGTAGGTGACCAAATACATATTTTCCACCATAATTTGCAAATAAATTAATTAAAAATCCTACAATGTGATTTTCTGTATTTTTTCCCCCTCATTTTGTCTGTCATAGTTGAAGTGTACCGATGATGAAAATTACAGGCCTCTCTCATCTTTTTAAGTGGGAGAACTTGCACAATTGGTGGATGACTAAATACTTTTTTGCCCCACTGTATGTCTCCGTCAGGGGTACATTCGGTCCTCCACTTCACCAGTCTCCTCAAATTTATTTTTTGTGGAGAAGAAGGAAGGAGGTCTGCGCCCGTGCCTTGATTATCGAGGTCTCAATAAAATCACGGTGAGGTACAGTTACCCCGCTACCTCTTATCGCCACGGCGATTGAATCAATGCACGGGGAGCGCTTTTTCACAAAACTGGATCTCAGGAGCGCATACCACCTGGTGCGTATCCGGGAGTGAGACGAGTGGAAGATGGCGTTTAGTACCATCTCAGGGCATTATGAGTACCTTGTCATGCCGTACGGGTTGATGAATGCTCCATCAGTCTTCCAATCCTTTGTAGATGAGATTTTCAGGGACCTGCACGGGCAGGGTGTAGTGGTGTATATCGATGACATTCTGATATACTCCGCTACACGCGCCGAGCATGTGTCTTTGGTGCGCAGGGTACTTGGACGACTGTTGGAGCATGACCTGTACGCCAAGGCTGAGAAATGCCTGTTCTTTCAGCAAGCCGTCTCCTTCCTAGGGTATCGTATTTCCACATCGGGTAGAGAAGGAGCGTGAGCGCATTTCAGCCATGTGTAATTGGCCGACTCCCACCACGGTAAAGGTGGTTCAGCAATTGTTAGGGTTTGCCAATTACTACCGGAGATTTATCCTGAGTTTGGTCAGGTGGCTGCTTCCATTACCTCACTGCTGAAGGGTGTCCTGTACTTCTGCAGTGGTCAGTTGAGGCGGACAGGGCTTTTGGGAAAATAAGGGCTCTGTTTACCTAGGCGCCCGTGCTGGCCCATCCGGATCCCTCTTTGGCGTTCATAGTGGAGGTTGACGCGTCTGAGGCTGGGATAGGAGCAGTGCTCTCTCAGCGCTCGGGTACGCCACCGAAGCTCCGCCCCTGTGCCTTCTTCTCAAAGAAGTTCAGCCCAGCGGAGCAAAACTATGACGTGGGGGACCGGGAGCTTTTCACTGTCGTCAAGGCCTTGAAGGCGTGGAGACATTGGCTTGAGGGGCTAAACACCCTTTTCTCATCTGGACTGACCGCCGCAATCTGGAGTACATCCGGGCAGCGAGGAGACTGAACCCTGGCCAGGCAAGGTGTGCCATGTTTTTCACCCGTTTTGTTTTCACCCTTTCGTACAGACCAGGTTCCCAGAACATTAAGGCAGACGCACTGTCCCGGCTGTATGACACAGAGGAGCAGCCCGTGGATCCCACTCCCATACTCCCCGCCTCTTGCTTGGTGGTGCCGGTAGTGTGGGAGCTGGACGCGGACATTGAGCGGGCGTCACGTGCAGAGCCCGCTCCCCCTCAGTGTCCAGCTGGGCGTCTGGTGTCTGTACTGCTGTCCGCAACCGGCTGATCTATTGGGCCCACACGTCACCCTCCTCTGGTCATCCTGGGATCGGTCGGACGGTGTGCTGTCTTAGTGGGAAATACTGGTGGCCCACTTTGGCTAAGGATGTGAGGGTTTATGTTTCCTCCTGCTCGGTGTGCGCCCAGTGTAAGGCTCCTAGGCACCTGCCCAGAGGTAAGTTACAACCCTTACCCGTTCCACAACGGCCGTGGTCGCACCTGTCGATGGATTTCATAACCGATCTTCCACCTTCACAGGGTAACACCACGATCCTGGTCGTTGTGGATCGTTTCCCTAAGTCCTGTCATCTCCTCCATTTGCCCGGTCTCCCTACGGCCCTACAGACTGCGGAGGCCCTGTTTACTCACGTCTTCCGGCAATATGGGGTGCCTGAGTATATTGTGTCTGATCGGGGTCCCCAGTTCACGTTGAGGGTCTGGAGGGCGTTCATGGAACATCTGGGGGTCTCGGTCAGTCTTACCTCAGGTTTTCACCCCGAGAGTAACGGGCAGGTGGAGAGAGTGGGTAGGATGTGGGTAGGTTTCTGAGGTCTTATTGCCAGGAGGGAATTACAAGGGGAACATCCTCTGGCCAGTTTACATCGTAGCGTATCCTATAACATGGATATAATCACATATTTCAACTCAAGTGTCAAGACTCACCCTCGGTGATTGAGCTCCTTGACACACCAGATCTATTAGATTGCTCTGCATTGGAGAGAAAATAAACATGGAAAATGCTTGATCAGAGCACTTACTGTTACAATAGGCTGGAATGCTTTGCCCACCTCAATAATGGACATTTTATTCTGATTAGAAAATTGGTTGCCTATTTATCCCTCAATATATTTTACAAAGCACTCTGGGATAGTTGTCACAAGATGCTCATAAAGTTTTTCAGATACTGCTTGGCTTTGTGCTTTCCAACTAGACAAATCATAACATGAAAACCTGATGAATATCACAGTAAGATGTGAGTGTAATTAGTGGAGGTCAAATTCTATTTGTATTTCTACTGCCCAATTGCCATCGCCCAACTATAGCCAAACCATATGACCTCCACAATTTGACATACCCGTTAAAATGTAAATTGCATTACTATTAGTGGAGAAAATCAGAGGGTCACAGACCAATTCTGGACATTAAGCACTTTACTTTACAAATGGAATGGCATTTAGCAATTGATTAGGGGAATAGTCCTCAGTCGTTGGGTTGAGCCTACCTCTCAAAGCCGAAGTGTAGAGGACTGTCAGTCCAGCTAGGGCACAGCTGACCAGCAACAACAGCACAGATAGCCCGATCTCCACAACAGTCCAACGGCGCTTCACTGGTTTGGTTGATTTTTCCATGATATCCATTTGGCTTTCGGATTTTCCCATTCTCACCTCTCCGGGCTCTCTGGGAAATGAGCGTGCAGAGTGAAGGGGACGGGGTACAGGCAGAGAGCCTGCGTACCCGTTTGTGAGTGGGCTGTGTCAAGTGATGCAGTGCTATGCCAGTCATTCAAGTGACCTAGACCAAGTGAGAGAAAACATAGTTGAACCTTCAACTTATCCCTTCATAGGAAAGTGTGTCTCCTTTCTATGCTAAAGCTTATTTATAGGCTAATAGCCTAATGAATCACACCCTTCCATTGGGCCTACTGCGCACCTGGAAATAAATTATTGTAGTGTCCGATGTGACCATGGTGTTCCCTTGACTGCTTCTGTGATATGACCCAGACACACCTGACAACAATGCGCAGAACAAATTATGAGCTCAGCTTTGCCACTTTGCTATTTTGAGAAAATTCTTAGTTTGGGACATAATATTTGCTCATTTGACTTTGGATACGTTTTTAGCCTTACAAGTGGTCATATTAGGCTTAATGTTAGATATAACGTGGGTTTCTTCACCCACTCATATCTTAAAGCATTTTGAATGAAATTATGCATTTGTGCTTTTAGCACACAAAAAAACGTGTAGGCCTAACTCAATAGGGTTATTGTGGCCCTTCATAATTCTACAGCTGGCCGTACACCTCCTGCACAATATTTCCTACTCATCATAATGTTTTATCTGAACACAATATTGCAAATGAGCATTTCTGGGGAACAAATCCCAATGACTCATACCTTTCAGCATCACTTTGCATCTTTTCACTCATCAACACCTGTTCCTCCTCCAATACCAGCCTGTTGTACACGCTCTCTAGCTGCTCTTCTATTAGGAGTGACAGGAGGCAGGGCTCTAAATCAGAGGTTCATGCCGCGGTGCCCCATTAGCTTCTCCTGATGAATACTCATGGGCACGTCTGGCACGGCTGTTGGAGGTTGGAGGAGCTGCAGGTCTTTACTGCCCGTCTCGAATGTATTCGCAAAAGCTGTCTGTCTCAATGTCAGAGCTACATATCTCTGTAGTCAACAAGACCAGGTTGCTGTAGTAGGCCTATATCCAAGCCAAAAATCTGCTTTCACCCCTCAGATAGACGATACAATGAATTCCTTATTTTGATAATTAGATATTGCATATTTGATACTGTATCTAATAGTGATGTGATTGCATTGTCATCTTCAGTTTTCTTACAAAAGGTTGTGGTCATTTATGTATTAAATTCTGTTGATATATGCTGAGCAAAAATATAGACGCAACATGCAACAATTTCATTGATTTTCCTGCGTTACTGTTCATATGAGGAAATCCGTCAATTTAAATAAATTCATTAGGCCCTAATTGATGGATATCACATGACTGGGAATACAGATATGCATCTGTTGGTCACAGATACCTTAAAAAAATGGGCCTCGCACTGAGCCTCAGGATCTCGTCACAGTATTTTTGAGCATTCAAATTTCCATCGATAAAAAGCAATTGTGTTTGTTGTCCATAGCTTGCTTGCCCATACCATAACCCTACCGCCACCATGCGGCACTCTTTTCACAACTTTGAGATCAGCAAATCGCTAGCCCACACGATGCCAAACATGTTCTGCGGTTGTGAAGGCGGTCAGGACGACTGGACATACTGTCAAATTCTCAAAAACAACATGGGAGGCGGCTTATGGTAGAGAAATTAACATTCAATTCTCTGGCAACAGCTCTGGTGGGCATTCCAATTGCACACCCCCTCAAAACTTTAGACATCTGTGGCATTGTGTTGTGTGACAAAACTACACATTTTATAGTGGCCTTTTATTGTCCCCAGCACAAGATGCACCTGTGTACTCAAAGCATGCACGGACCAACTGTCAAGTGTCTTCACTGACATTTTCAACCTCTCCTTGACCGAGTCTGTAATACCTACGTGTCAAGCAGACCACCATAGTCCCTGTGCCTAAGGAAGCAAAGGTAACCTGACTAAATGATTACCGCCCCGTGGCACTCACGTCAGTACTTTGAAAGGCTGGTCATGGCTCACATCAACAGCATCCTCCCAGATATCCTAGCCCCACTCCAATTCGCATACCACCCCAAACAGATCCACAGATGACGCAATCTCAATCACAATCCACACTGCCCTTTCTCAAATAGACAAAGGAACACCTATGTGAGAATGCTGTTCATTGACTACAGCTCAGCGTTCAACACCATAGTGCCCTCAAAGCTCATCCATAAGCTAAGGACTCTAGGACTTAACACCTCCCTCTGCAACTGGATCCTGGACTTCCTGATTGGCCGCCCCCAGGTGGTAAGAGTAGGCAATAACACGTCTGCCACGCTGATCCTTAAACTTCTTATGGCTGCAATCCCGTTAATGGGGGATGATATGACAACAGGCAGTGAAAGTGCAGGGCGCCAAATTCAAAACAACAGAAATCTAATAATTAAAATTCCTCAAACATACATGTTTCTTATACCGTTTTAATGGTAATATTGTTGTTAATCCCACCACAGTGTACGATTTCAAATAGGCTTTACAGCGAAAGCACCACAAACGATTGTTAGGTCACCCCCAAGCCACAGAAAAACAGAGTTTTTCAAAAAGCACAAATAGAGATAAAATTAATCACTAACCTTTGATGATCTTCATCAGATGACACTCATAGGACTTCATGTTACACAATACATGTATGTTTTGTTTGATTAAGTTCATATTTATCCAAATATGAGTTTACATTGGCGCGTTACATTCACTAGTTCCAAAAACATCCAGTGATTTTGCATAGCCACCTCATTCAACAGAAATACTCATCATAAATGCCAATGATAATACAAGTTATACACATGGAATTATAGATATACCTCTCCTTAATGCAACCGCTGTGTCTGATTTCAAAAACCTTTATGGAATAAGCAAACGATGCAATAAATAGCCAGAATTGCCGCCATGTTGGCGTCAACATAAACAAGAAATTACATGATAAATATTCCCTTACCTTTGATGATCTTCATCAGAAAGCACTCCAGGAATCCCAGGTCCACAATAAATGTTTGTTTTGTTCGATAATGTCCGTTATTTATGTCCAAATACCTTATTTTATTAGCGTGTTTGGTATACATATCCAAACGCTCATTCTGGTCAGCGTTATGTTGGACAAAAATTTCAAAAAGTTATATGACAGGTCGAAGAAACATTTCAAACTAAGTACAGAATCAATCATTAGGATGTTTTTAACATATAGCTTCAATAAAGTTCCAACCGGAGTATTCCTTTGTGTCTTGATGAGCAATGGAACGCAAGAGGAATGCGTGTGATCAGAAAATGGCTCACTGCCAGTCACCTGATAGATTCTGCTCTCATTCAGTACCACAACACAGTAGAAGTCTCATTCAAATTTCTATACATCTAGTGGAACCCCTAGGAAGTGCAACATCATTAATATCTCAAGGGGATTTCATTGGGAACTGTGGTGAATACATACCAAGCTCAGATTTATCACTTCCTGTTTTGATTTCTCTTCAGGATTTTGCCTGCCATATGAGTTCTGTCATACTCACAGACATCATTCAAACAGTTTTAGAAACTTTAGAGTGTTTTCTATCCAATACTAATAATAATATGCATATATTGGCAACTGAGACTGAGGAGCAGGCCGTTTACTTTGGGCAACTTATTCATCCAAGCTACTCAATACTGCCCCCCAGCCATAAGAAGTTAACACTGGGGCCCCTCAGGGGTGTGTACTTAGTCCCCTCCTGTATTCCTTGTTCACCCACGGCTGCGTGGCCAAACACGACTCCAACACCATCATTAAGTTTGCTGACGACACAACAGTGTTAGTAGGCCTGATCACCGACAACTATGAGACGGCCTATAGGGAGGAGGTCAGAGAACTGGCAGTGTGGTGCCAGGACAACAACCTCTCCCTCAATGTGAGCAAGACAAAGGAGCTAATCGTGGACTACAGGAAAACAGGCCCCCATTAACATCGACGGGCTGTAGTGGAACGGGTCGAGAGTTTCAAGTTCCTTGGTGTCCACATCACCAATGAACTATCATGGTCCAAACATACCAAGACAGTTATGAAGAGGGCACGATAAAACCTTTTCCCCCTCAGGAGACTGAAAAGCTTTGGCATGGGTCCCCAGATCCTCAAAAGGTTCTACAGCTGCACCATCGAGAGCATCCTGACCGGTTGCATCGCCGCCTGGTATTGCAACTGCTCGGCATCTGACCGTAAGGCACTACAGAGGGTAGTGCGAACAGCCCAGTACATCACTGGGACCAAGCTTTCTGCCTTCCAGGACCTATATAATAGGCAGTGTCAGAGGAAAGCCCATAAAATTGTCAGAGACTGCAGTCACCCAAGTTATAGACTGTTTTCACTGCTACCGCACGCCAAGCGATACCGGAGCGCCAAGTCTAGGACCAAACGGCTCCTCAGCAGCTTCTATCCCCAAGCCATGAGACTGCTGAACAATTAATAAAATCGCCACAGGACAATTTACATTGACCCCGCCCCCCCCCTCCCTTTTGTACACTGCTGCTACTCACTGTTTATTATCTATGCATAATCACTTCACCCCCACCTACATGTACAAATTACCTCAACTAACCTGTACCCCCGCACACTGACTCGGTACCCGTGCCGCCTGTATGTAGCCTCGTTATTGTTATTATTATTGTGTTACTTTTTATTTTAGTCTACTTGGTAAATATTTTCTTAACTCTTCTTGAACTGCACTGTTGGTTAAGGGCTTGTAAGTAAGCGTTTCATGGTAAGGTCTACACTTGATGTATTCAGCGCTTGTGACAAATAAAGTTTGGTGGGATTTGATTTGTAACTATCATGCTGTTTAATCAGCTTCTTGATATGCCACACCTGTCAGGTGGATGTGTTATCTTGGCAAAGGAGAAATGCTCACTAACAGGAATGTAAAGAAATCTAAGCGTTTTGTGCATATAGAACATTTCTGGGATCTTTTATTGCAGCTCATGAAACATGGGACCAACACTTTACATGTTGCGTTTATATTTTTGTTCAGTGTAGGTTATACCCTCAAATGTCTTGAGGGAATAGAGGAGATTCAGTAACCTTTAAAGGTGTATTTGTGAATTAGAGCAATGATGCAATGTTATGGTGCATAACTAGACATCAAAACGAAACCTTTGGGTGGAAAATGTCATGGATTTAGACTTTCTTTGCTCTAAGCACCTTTTCTCGTTAGTTGGGATTACATGTTTGGTGACTGGCACCACAGCCACGTCTCTAAACTTCTCAACTCGGTGCCAGGGATTAGTGCCTGTGTCAGGTCAACAGAATGAACTTACTCAGTGTTTCTGAACTCTGAGCCTGTGTTTTGTTTATACACTACATGACCAAAAATATGTGGACTCCTGCTCGTGGAACATCTCATTCCAAAATCATGGTCATTAACATGGGGTTGGTCCCTCATTTGCTGATATAACAGCATCCACTCTTCTGGGAAGGCTTTCAACTAGATGTTGGAACACTGCGGGAGGGACTTGCTTCCATTCAGCCACAAGAGCATTAGTGAGGTCGGGCATTGATGTTGGGCGATTAGGCCTGGCTCGCAGTCGACGTTCCTCCTGAAAGAGGAAAGGGCCTTCCCCAAACTGTTGCCACAAAGTTGGAAGCACAGAATCATCTAGAATGTCATTGTATGATGTAGCGTAAAGATTTCCCTTCAGTGGAACTAAAGGGCCTAACCCGAATCATGAAAAACAGCCCCAGACCATTATTCCTCCTACACCAAACGTTACAGTTGGCACTATGCATTCGGGCAGTTAGCGTTCTCCTGTCATCCACCAAACCAAAATTTGTCTGTCGGACTGCAAGATGGTGAAGTGTGATTCAACACTCTAGAAAACGCATTTCCACTGCCCAAGAGTCCAATGGCGGCGAGCTTTACACCACTCCAGCCAACGCTTGGCATTGCGCATGGTGATCTTAGGCTTGTGCCCCAGCTGTTCGGCCATGGAAACCCATTTCATGAAGCTCCCGACAAACAGTTCTCGTACTAACGTTACTTCCAGAAGCAGTTTGGAACTCGGTAGTGAGTGTTGCAACCGAGGGCAGACCATTTTTACGCACTACCCGCTTCAGCACTGTAAGCTTGTGTGGCCTACCACTTCACGGCTGAGCTGTTGTTGCTCCTAGACTTTTCCACTCCCCAAATAACAGCACTTAAAGTTGAACGGGGCAGCTCTAGCAGGGCAGAAATTTGATGAACTGACTTGTTGGAAAGGTAGCGTCCTATGACGGTGCCACGTTGAAAGTCACTGAGCTCTTCAGTAAGGCCATTCTACTGCCAATGTTTGTTTATGGAAATTGCATGGCTGTGTGCTCGATTTTATACACCTGTCAGCAACGGGTGTGGCTGAAATAGCCAAATCCACTAATTTTAAGGGGTGTTCATATACCTTTTGTATATATAGTGACAAAGAAAATGTCATTTTTTTGTTATTGTTCTCTAGTTTGTTAAGACTTTGGGGGTATTTTTAGGATGCACACATGTAGTATTCATGCTCAAAACATTCCATAAAGTAGGCAGCATGCATGATACAGTATTCATTTAGCACAGATAGATAGAAAAGTGTTATCTGACTGGTAGCAAAATTAGTGTACATTTTTACATTAAATAAAATGACCAGCAAAGATCATACAAATGAGTTTCAATCCTATGAAAACTTGAAACTATAGCAGCTCTAAATGTATATCTGTTTATGTACCAGTCGTGGTTAAATGTGTGCTAAGGTATGTAGCAACGGAATGCCTGTGAGGCAGTGCTCCTTACCTGGATCTAGACGGTAAAACTCCCTGAGACGTCTCTCACAGCAAGCTGTTTTCCCAAACACCCCTACTGAGCTGTCACCCAGAGCTGGTGTGTGAAGAAATGACGTTGTGGCGCTGGATGCTTGAGAGATACTATCTGGTTCAGTTTGCAGCTCAGAGTGAGAGAGAGAAAGAGTGAGAGAGAGAAAGAGTGAGAGAGAGAGAGAAAAAGATGGAGAAAGAAAGAGAGAGGGAGCGAGGGAGAGGTAGAGAGCATCCCTTACAAAAATACATTATTAAAATAAAAAATAAAAATATTTCCTTGCAGTATTTTGTTTTGCTGTCAATACTTTTGGGTTTATGTTTTGCTTTCAATATAATTGTTTTTTTTTGCAATACTAAGAATTTTGTTCTCTACTTCGGAAGCGTTGCTTGATGTTAATGGCACAAAATTATCTCACTCACTCGAGGATTGAACCAAGTAATAACACTATTACTCTATTGAAAGTGTTTAAAGCAACAGTCCTTAATTGAAAATGAACAAAGTGAACTCCCTGCCAGAGTTTCCGTAAAAAGCTGAGGGATGGGGCTGGAGGAATGCAACCACTCTCAAATCCATAGACTGCGCTATGGGATGCAAGGGCGACCATCCATGATATCAAACTAACAGTTTTAACAATGTTTTTAGGCTAAACAGTGGTTGTTTAAATGTACTTTGCTTACAAACATTGGGGTAAAAGAAGCTTATATGTGGGGTTCTGATGGGCGACAACAGTTGAACTAAACTCATGAGGCATTTATGTTATATTCTTCAAGAATCAATGCCCTCAGAAAAGCCTCAATGAATCAGGGCATGGACTCTTCAAAGTGTTGAAAGCGTTCCATTGGGATGCTGGCCCATGTTGACTCCAATGCTTCCCTCAGTTGTGTCAAGTTGGCTGGATGTCCTTTGGGTGGTGGACCATTCTTGATACACACAGGAATCTATTGAGCGTGAAAAACCCAGCAGCGTTGCAGTTCACACACACAAGTTGGTGCACCTGGCACCTACTACCATAACCCATTCAAAGGCACATTAATCTTTTGTCTTGCCCATTCACAATCGATGTCTCAAATTATCTCAAGGCTAAGAAATCCTTCTTTAACCTGTCTCCTCCCCTTCATCTACACAGATTGAAGTGGATTTAACAAGTGACATCAATAAGGGATCATAGCTTTCACCTGGATTCACCTGGTCAGTCTATGCCATGGAAAGAGCAGATGTTCTTAATTTTTTTGTACACTCAGTGTATGTCGCCATTTGAGCGTAATCCATTAAAACCTTCTATAGTCTAAGCCGGGGGAGGGAGGTTTCTACTAAGCTAATATATGGAATTATTTTAAGAATAACAGATTCATAGATGGAAAAATACATAGTAAAACAATTCAAACAAAATGAAGTTTGTTTTGAATTCTGTCCGATATCTGAGATATATGAGAAAGATCAGGATATTTATACATATTTCTTACACATATTTAACCCCTTTGTTTAGGCACTGAACTACATCCATATGTACTTCCCTTGTTTTGTAGGTTAAACTGTTTGGACGCTACAGATGTTTTCATGAGAAGACCGATTTTCAGGGTTGTCTTATGGTCTGACAAACACCGCTGTAGCTTGGTCACCTTCCACCGCAGATACAGAAGGCCGCCATTGGTGGATGCTGTGGATTGAGACGCAGCCCATGCAAAAAATATATGTAGAGGAAATGAACTCAAGATGATTTAACCCCCCACCACCTTTCAGGAAATGTCCAGCAAAATCGTTCCAGTGTCACACATTTGGGCTTTTTAGATGTGGTCATCCTAATTCCACTGGTGGAAACATTGCTACTCCAACATATTAACAACATCTTTTCACATGTGAGGAGAACAACATTATTTCAACCCCACATGTGAATCTGCAATTCAGTTTTTTTACGTGTGAAACTGCAAATTTGATTTTCACGTGATTGTTTTTCACATGTGAACTTGCAATTCCACATGTAAAAGTGAGATTTTATTTTTTATTTTACATGTGAAACGACAAATGTGGATTATAATTAATGGACATTTTTTTATAGGGGCTGATAAAATGTGCAATGGGGGAAAACAAATCTGAAATGTTTTAATGGTAATGACGAGATATAGAAGCTTTTTTAAACCTTGAATACAATCTCGAATACAAGTTTGCGTGCAGGAAAATTTCTGCAACAATAGGATGATCAAATTAAGATACAGCATCTGTATTCTCCACAAATGTAAAAAGGTAGTGTTATAATGTGAACTCTAAATTGATACATGTGAAAATATGGTTTCAGGTGTGAAATTTAAGCTCAACATGTGAAACAGCTATTTCACATGTGAAAAAGTGATTTTCATATGTAAAACTGCAACTTTGACGTATTTATTTTGTACGGGACGTAAGAGAGAGTTGAAGGGAGAGGAGGGGTAGAGGTAGAGATGGTAGAAGGCTGCCAGTGAGATAGTGACAGTGATAATAAGAAATCATGAGGAGGAGAAGACTTTTGTTATGGAGGGAGAGAGAGTGGCGAGAGAGAGGCAGAGGAGGGTAGAGGAGGATCGCAGTTGGCATCAGTTTCCTCAGTGTTTCATTTTCTTACAAAAGTTTCTATTGAAGGATCCCGCCCAGCTGCTGAGTGAATCAGTGAAAAGGACAAAGGGACTCTGAGAGAGGGGAAGCTGGCTGGAAGAGCAACTGGAGAAAAGCATGGGCTTACAGGAATCTGTGGAGGGAGTGTATGGAATGTAATATTGACTCTTTAGTGTCCCAGGCCGTATGAGCAGTTTAAAACAATCTCCAGCCCAAGGGAGGGCACTGCTGCTTGGGGGAAGTTAGTTAGCTGCTGCCTGGTCCCGCTGTTCGCTGAGACATGACCCTGCCCTGATGTCAGATTGAAATGGCATGGCGCCCAGGCTCATTATCAGGCTGATTAAACCACAATAATGAACTGATATTAGATAGAGAGTGGGAACCACTTTGGCCAGCTAACATCCGTTTCTCTGTCCATCTGTCCATGACGGTTTGGTGTTGCTGATAAAACAAGTTATGAAAACAGATCATGTTGAGAACAGTGTATAAATTTAGCAGTGGACAATCTTTATCACGCAAACTAGAACTAGAGGTTCATTACCAGATGAAAGGCCAAAATAGATTTTTCATACGTACTGTGGCAATCAAGGAAATACAGACTGGATATGGCTGGGGGAATGTGCAACACGTTATTATGCTTAATTCCATGTAAAAATATGTTTATTTTTTTGCATATCTTAAGCATACCTCTTGAGCTGTCTGTATCCTTGTGACTGATGGTAATTTTTCAAGAAACTAAATATGCTTCTCTGCATCTGCGGAAATCTGGGTAAAAGATTGAAAGGAATGTTAGTCTTATTCAGTACATTTAGTAATTGCTTGCTTTTCTAAAGGCTACCAACCTTGTCAGCATGCCAGCTAAGATAGTTAGACAAGCTAGCTTCTCTAACTTGATTGATATCCTCAAATGGCTTATTGGTCACTAGTTATGAGGTTGGGAGATTGGGAACCTATCTGGGCTAGCTAAAACCAACTTTATAAAATTGCTAGGTGGCTAGTAGTGTTACAAAGAAACAACAACAAAATAGGACAGGACAAATCTGAGAGGGCACGTGCCCCTCTTCTCCCTATGGGCATGACACCTCTGATGCAACAGACAGACCAGAGGAACAAAATATATGGGATATCACTAATATTTCCATTCCATTCCATTAGAAATGGGTCCTTGTGCCAAATATTCCATCGTTAGGCCCCGAGCCTGGGAAATCAAGACTTGCAAATGAGCTCATAATTCTGGAATCATTTAGTTGGAGGGAATGTGTTCCTATAACTCAGAAATCATTCAACATAACCATCGATAGCTACATGAATAAATAAACTCAAACTCTCGGATGGATGATAATATGCTCTGTGTGCATTCGAGAATGTATTGGAAGATGTTGGTTTCTTTTCGCTGAGATTTTGTCAACGCTCTTGGTTTCAGGTTAAGGGGGAAAGAAGGGGCCAGGAGTTGCAGGAGTTGTGCCCCGTGTAAGCATCCCCATTTCCTGACTTCATATAAGTACATACAGTAACTCAGTTAAACAATACAGTGCACATTTGTGTCACTGCTAATTTAATAGGGAGGACCATTGACAGCTGGTGATGGACAGTAGTTCCAGGTAAAATGTCTGGCTGTTTGGCACACGCCCACAACACATTTGAATAGTTCATTGAAACGAAGTGTTCATGGAGTCGTGGCCTTTGTTTTTCAGTAGCCAACTTGCAGCTTCTTGATATGTACTATATTATATATTGGTAGTTGTTTTAGGGTTTACCAGACATGGCTTGTCATGCTCATTATTCCTTATATGGCTGATTGTCTGATGTTCTCTGTCCTCCACCTGTATATGGAGCAGAGACTGCTCCCAGTGCTTGGTAAAAGCGTGTCTCATTGCAGGAGTTCAAATTCAATCATTATAGATTTATTTACTCTGTAAAGTGTATAAGGCAGTGTATGTTTGTGCTCGCTCAGGCCATAAGTTAATACTTCCCTGTCTCGATGATTAGAAGCTTTGAAAAACTAGCTTTGAAAGCTTTTTAATTAGGCTATTGGGAATGAACTCAACTCGTGCTTTTGCATGAGTTTGTTAAATTCTCAATTCTCAAATGCGGACAGTTCTCTGTGGGGAAAAATGAAATATAGGGTCACCTGGGTGGTAGTATTAATTACAGTTGTTGTTTTTACCAAGAACATACTGGACATTTATGTGCCTCTTTATTATAACAAATGAAAATGATTTTTCAAATGTCCTCCATTCTGCACATGTATTATAACTGTTATTTTCTTCAAGGTCTCTTCCTATTATAATAACATGGTAACAAAAATGCATGTATTTTTTTTTTAATATTCCATTTCATTTCCTGGAATTGTTTTGTTTCTTGCTGGAACACATATTTCTTAAGCCTATTGTGGCAGTCCAGGGGGTTTGGTCAAGACGTTTACACAGATCGGACACGGACAGAATTGTATTAGCTCGGTTTCAAGGGTGTTTATTTAAATAATAAACAAAAAGGAAATAATAGGCCTCCTTCAGGAGGTCTCCTCCGGGATACTGTCTTCTGGGCTCCGGGATCTTGCTGTATCCTGTTGGGAACAAAACCGAGCTCCCTCCGTTATCTCTGGTACTGAGCACGACTATACAGGAGTAAACTCTCTTCTCCAGTCCCCACTGCCCTTCTGGCAGCTTTATGAGACTCGTCCAGCTGGTGAGCAATCAGCCCCTTGATTACTCACAAACCACAATAAGCCCCAATTAGTCCTGGCCGGAGAGCCCGTCGAGACCTGGCACGTCCGTCTGTCACCAGGCCTTGACGAGTCTCCCCCTGGTGGCTAACCTGAGGGGGCTGTCGTCAGTGTGACGTATGTCTCCCTTCTCGATAGGGCATCCGTGTTCCCATGCTTCGCCCCTGACCTGTGCACAACAGAAAAAGAGAAGCGTTGAAGAACCACCTGGTGACCTGACTGTTTGTGTCCCTGGTCTGGATGGCCATGGGAGCATGGTCTGTGACCAGGGTGAAGTGGGTGCCCAACAGGTAATACTTGAAAGTGTCTAGCGCCCACTTCACCGCTAGACACTCTTTCTCGACAATTAAGTTTTGTTTTTCTCTGGGTATCAGCATTCGGCTTATGTACATGCTGGTTTGCTCCTCCCCATCATGTACCTGGGACAGGACGTCCCTAGTACCGTGTCCCAAGCGTCCGTCTGGACCAACATCGGTACCTGGAAATCGGGCGTTACGAGAATCAGATGGGAGCATAGTGCTTCCTTCAGGCGCCTGAATGCCGCTTCGGTCTCACCCGTCCATTTCACTGTTTTCGGGAGGCGAACCCTGGATAGATCGGTAAAGGGAGAGGCTATTGCCGAAAAGTTGGGGATAAACCGGCTGTAGTCCCTGCCAGTTCCAGGAAGGACTTGACCTGTGTCTTGGTGCATGGAACGGGACAGTCACATACCGTGTGGGCTTTCCTCTCTTTCCGTTCCCCCATCCGATCAAATACCCCAGGTACTCCACTTCCTCGAACACTAACTTGCATTTCTTGGGGTTCGCTGTCAACCCGGCTTGCCTGAGCGTGTCAGATTGTCTTCCCAACATTGGCTGTGGATGATGATATAATCCACATAGGCCGCTGTGTAATGTTGATGGGGTCTTAAGACTCAGTCCGTCAGATGTGGGAACGTGTGCGGGCTCCGTGGAGACCGAATGGGAGCACCCGGTATTTATAATAGCCGTCTGGTGTCTTCTCCCGGGAGGAGGCTGCCAACGATACCTGCCAATATCCTTTGGTCAGGTTGAGGGTGCTGATGTACCGGGCCTTTCCCAATTGGTCGATGAGCTTGTCCATCTTCGGCATGGGGTAGGTGTCGAACAAAGAGATGTCGTTCATACCACAGAAGTCATAACAGAAGCACAGGCTACCATCCTAGTTTGGGCACCAACATGATGATGGGCTGCACCAGGCGCTGTGGGACTCTTCAATGACGTCCATCCTCAGCATAGCCTCCACTTCCTGTTTCACAGCCTTCCTTCGGGCCTTGGGATCCAATATGGCCTCTTTTGTACATGGTGTTCAATGAGGGTCATGTGGCCTGGCTTCTCAGAGAACACTGCAGTGTTCCGATTGACGAGCTACCAGAGCGTTTGCTTCTGGGCCATGTCAAGGTCCTCATTGCTCAGTACCACCACTGGTACCATTGGCATCCTAGGTCCCGACCATAACACGGCCAAGGCTGTCCTCTCGTGCCACCTCTTCAATAGGTTCACATGGTAAATCTGTGGTTTCTGTCTCCCCGGCTGCCATACGTGGTGAATGATGGGCGTGACTCAAAACGCAGAAATAAAAATATAATTCATGCCTTACCTTTGACGAGCTTCTTTTGTTGGCACTCCAATATGTCCCATAAACATCACAAATGGTCCTTTTGTTTGATTAATTCTGTCGATATATATCCAAAATGTCCATTTATTTGGCGCTTTGGATCCAGAAAAACACCGGTTCCAACTTGCGCAACGTGACTACAGAATATCTCAAAAGTTACCTGTAAACTTTGCCAAAACATTCAAACTACTTTTGTAATACAACTTTAGGTATTTTTTTACGTAAATAATCAATCAAATTGAAGACGGGATGATCTGTGTTCAATACAGGAGGAAAACAAACTGTAGCTAGCTTTCTGGTCATGCGCCTCTATCTAACAGTACACTTGAAGTTACCCTCGTACAAGATGGCCGTACTTCTTCATTACACAAAGGAAAAACCTCACCAATTTCTAAAGAATGGTGACATCCAGTGGAAGTGGTAGGAACTGCAAGAAGGTCCCTTAGAAATCTGGATTCCCAATAAAAACCAATTGAAAAGAGAGTGACCTCAAAAAAAGAGAATCTGAATGGTTTGTCCTCGGGGTTTCGCATGCTAAATAAGTTCTGTTATACTCACAGCCATGATTAAAAAGGTTTTAGAAACTTCAGAGTGTTTTCTATCCAAATCTACTAATAACATGCATATCTTATCTTCTGGGGATGAGTAGCAGGCAGTTGAATTTGGGCATGCATTTCATCCGGACGTGAAAATACTGCCCCCTGTCACCAAGAAGTTAAGACCAGCACCTTGTCTCCCACCTGGATTTCTCAGAGCTGGGTTCCCCGATTGTAGACCTGGGCCTT
Organism: Oncorhynchus tshawytscha; assembly: GCF_018296145.1. Taxonomy (NCBI): domain Eukaryota; kingdom Metazoa; phylum Chordata; class Actinopteri; order Salmoniformes; family Salmonidae; genus Oncorhynchus; species Oncorhynchus tshawytscha. The sequence continues at coordinate 28,808,773 of NC_056435.1, read as the reverse complement.
CTCCATATGTTCCCTTACCACTGGCCATTTGGCTCCGCTCCCTCATCATCTCCACGTATTCTACCACGCTGCATAAGGGGGTTGGTTGTGCTTCCCACACCTCCGTGGCGAGGTCCAGTAGTACGCGTGGCCTCCTCCAATAGAGCAATTTGAAAGGGGAAAACCCGGTGGATGACTGGGCACTTCTCGGACCGAGAACATAAGGTGGGGTAGTAGCTGGTCCCAGTTCTTCCCGTCCTGCTCGTGGACTTTCCGCAGCATTTGTTTGAGCGTTTTATTGAAACACTCGATGAGCCCATCGGTCTGCGGGTGAAAGACGGAGGTCCGGATCTGCTTGATCTGTAGGAGAGCACACAAATCTTTCATTAGTCGGGACATAAACTCGGTACCTTGGTCGGTCAAGATCTTGTTCGGGATGCCCACCAGGCTAAAGACGTGGAACAGCTCCTGGGTGATTCCCTTGGAGAAAGCCGCCCATAGGGGAATGGCCTCAGGATACCGGACGGCATAATCTACTATTACCAGGATGTACCGTTGTCCTCGTTCCATTTTTACCAGGGGTCCTACTATATCCATGGCGATGCAATTCAAAGGGCACCCCAATGATCGGTAGGGGTACCAGTGGGTTTCGGAAGTGTGCTTTAGGGGCAGTGATTTGACACTCTGGGCAGCTGCCACGGCCCTCCTCATCCTGGGCAAGTGGAACTGGTTAGCAAGCCATTCCCGGATCTTCTACATTGCAAGGTGCACCCCCAACAGATGGGTGTGGGCCAGCTGAAGAACGGTTTCCACATACCGTCGGGGCAGCGACAGTACCTCTCGAAGTTCCCCCTGTTGGCGTCACACCTGATACAAAATGTTATTCTTGATTTGGAAATGGGGGTCTCACAGTCAACCCCGGAAGTAGCTGGCTATCCACCATTATCACTTGGGCTGCAGCGGCTTTCAAGTTTGGATCCTCCCACTGGGAAGTCCTAAACTGTCCCCTCAGTTGGCCCATAGCGGGCATCTTGGCTGGTCCCTCAAAATCAATGAGGGGGAGGTTGGGCTCCTCCTCCAGTTGTTCACCAGGGGAGTCTGGTTCCGGCGCCCCCTCAGACTCTGACTCTGAACCTTCTAGATATGGGTTAGTCAACCGCTTTCTTCCAGGCCGCGCAGGCGACAGGTCGTCCTCGCTCTCGTCTACCACCAGCTCTCTGTCCGTTTTCCTCAGCTCATGCCTCCACAGTGCCATGAACAGTGGACAATCTGGTCCCATGAGGAGGGGTATTGGCAACTCCGGTATGGCAACACCATCATCTGGCAGCTCCCTTGTGGCGTCACAATGCCGGATACTGCTCGGTGTCACTGTGGACACAGGAAACGGACATCTCCCCAGGCTCATGACGATGAGCGCAACCACATTCTCGGAGTCCAATAAAGCTTCAGTGTCATGTTTGTCGACTTTCATCGGGACCATGGGTGCCGGTGTTTTGTGGTGGCCCAACAAGAGGTGATGTAGTTCACAGTGTGACCCATCTCGCCTCCGGGGCTCGCTGATGGCATCGACTCCTCTCGAGCCGGGCAATTCCATGCAAGGTGCAACACTCAAAACACCTCCTTTGGTCTCCATCTACCAGGGGTCATCGGCTACGGGTTGGCTCTCCCCCAGCCGTCTCTCTGCGGCCCTTTGGCCCCGCTGACAGTTGGTTCGGGGTATACGGCGGCGGGGGTGTCCTTCCGTTCCCTCAGACGGGTCCACGAATCGGCCCGGCTCCCCTTCAGCAGGGCCTCTATGTTGTGATGTGTCTCCACTGCTCCCAGGAGGTCCTCCAAGGTCTGGGGCGCACGTAGACTCGCTGTCCTCGTCATGTTGTGGGGTAACTCCCGTAAGAAGCTATGATGGAGAGGTTGGATATGTCGGTTAGGAGCCATGCCTTGGTGATGTGCAGTAGGTCGCTTATCTGGGCTCCCTCCAGCAGAGGGAGCCATCGCCGTATGATGTAGACTTCGAGTCTCCCTCTGGTGGCTAACCTGAGGTACTCCACACTATGAAAATGGTTGTAGTTAGCAGTTGCAGATTTCCCATTGTCTGCGATTTATTAATACATCCCTGCAGAATTCTAAAGGATTATTGCTCTCTGAATGTCCCCAGCTAACACACCATATATGAGTTTATCATTGCATAACTTTAGAATAAGCATTGTTTTAGATGTGAATCCCCATTTAGTCATGCTGTCACTAAGATACCATCCCACATCAAAGAAAATTCATTCAATCCAATGGCTTTTCAAACACTGTCTCTGTAGGTCGGGTCTGGGTTTGTTAGCTTTCCCTACAGACTGGCTGTTAGGGTCGTAGTAGGCTGTAGATTAATGAGCTGATGTTCCCTCCTGATGTTCTGGCTCTGCTGTGACTAACCACAATGTTCTCCCTGTACAGATTTACTGCCTGGTTGTCTAACGCTTCCTATTTTTATTTATCCATTTTTTATTTAACCTTTATTTAACAAGGCAAGTCAGATAAGAACAAATTCTTATTTACAATAACGGCCTACCAAAAGGCAAAAGGCAAAAGGCATCCTGCGAGGACAGGGGCTGGGATTAAAAATAGATTCATTAATTATAAATGTAGGACAAAACACACATCACGACAAGAGAGACAACACAACACTACATAAAGAGCGACCTAAGACAACAACATAGCAACACATGACAGGCAGCAACACATGACAACACAGCATGGTAGCAACATGACATGATAACAACATGGTAGCAACACAACATGGTAGCAGCACAAAACATGGTACAAATATTATTGGGCACAGACAACAACACAAAGGGCAAGAAGGTAGAGACAACAATACATCACGCAAAGCAGCCACAACTGTCAGTAAGAGTGTCCATGGTTGAGTCTTTAAATGAAGAGATAAAACTGTCCAGCATGAGTGTTTGTTGCAGCTTGTTCCAGACGTAAGCTGCAGTGAACTGAAAAGACGAGCGACCCAGGGATGTGTGTGCTTTCGGGACCTTTAACAGAATGTGACTGGCAGAACGGGTGTTGTATGTGGAGGATGAGGGCTACAGTAGATATCTCAGATAGGGGGGAGTGAGGCCTAAGAGAGTTTTATAAATAAGCATCAACCAGTGGGTCTTGCGACGGTTATACAGAGATTACTAGTTTACAGAGGAGTATAGAGTGCAGTGATGTGTCCTATAAGGAGCATTGAAAAAAAGCGATGAAACAAGATAGTAACTAACTAATTGGATACCACGAACTTGGGGAGAAAAGGGGGTCAAATTTAAAATAAAAAATAAAAAATAAAAATGGCAGCACAACATTGTGCATTGTTCCTTGTTCCTTGTTGTTCCTTGTGTAGAATCAAGGAAACCAATGGTGACATCATTGAGGACCTTTAAGGTTGCGGTGAGATACCCGTAACCGGTGCAGAAACCAGATTGCAAACCAGAGAGAATACTATAGACATCAAGAAAGCCAGTCAGTTGATTATTGACAAGTGTTTTGATAAACAGGGCAAAATAGAAATAGGCCTATAACAATTAGGATCAGCTTGATGAAGAACAAACCGTGGCTGCCTTCCAAGCAATGGGAACCTCCCCAGAAACGAAAGACCGGGGGCAGCAATCTTAAAGAAGAAAGGGTCTGAACCATCTGACCCAGATGTTTTTTTGGGGGTCAAGTTTCAGGAGCTGTCACAGATCCCTCTGGAACTTTCATTGCGCACACCTGGCCCCTATTCCAACGGATTGTATTTGTATATATGTGCCCTTTGTTCACCATGGTGGGGTTGGTTATTGTTACAATGTCTGTTGGTGTGTGTGAGTACCCGTGTTGTGTGTTTTGGGATTTCGTGCCCTTGTGGATTGCGCAGATGATTACGGGTCTCGTCCCGTGTGTTAATCATTGTGCGAGTGTGTTATTTATTCGGGGTACTCCTCGCTCTTTTGTTTGGGTTTCAACTTCGTAACTTCGTAACTTTGTTACGGGGCAGGTGAAAAAGGGAGAAGCATCGGGGATAGTCGAATTAGAAGGGGTGGGAGATGAGGAAATTTTGGACGGACAAGGAGGCATGGCTGAGTCAAATAGGAATCCTGACTTAATGAATTGGTGATTAAAGAACTTAGCCATGTGCTTCTTATCAGTAACAAGCACATAATCAACTTTAAGGGACATGGGCAGCTGTGAGAAGGAGGGTTTATTTTCCAGGTCTTTAACCATTTTCCAGAACTTCTTAGGGTTAGACCCCAAGACACAGGGCTCTGCAGGCTTGTCAACTCACATTACATTAACATTTGCATTTTAGTTATTTAGCAGAAGCTCTTATCCAGTAGCTGTCACTTACAGTTAGTACATTCATCTTAAGATAGCTAGGTGAGACCTGCATATCACATCATAGTAAGTACCTTTTTCCTCAATAAAGTAGTCATCAGCAAAGTTTTAGGCAAGATAGACTCTTGTAACAGGTCCTGGTCAAGACATCTCTCCAGGCCCACTACGAACTGATATGATTTCTCCTCCTCATCTTGGTCTCTCCAGGCTTTCTCATCAGCTCTCTCCTGGTTATGATTTACTTAATTATTGAGTATCTGTATGGGTTGTTGTACATTAGCATACATTGCCTGTTGCCTGTTAGGTTGTCTTTCCTTTTATACAAGCTATCTGAGCACTGAGCAGTCTTCAATGTTTGGCCCTGTCCGGGGGTGTCCTCGGATGGGGCCACAGTGTCTCCTGACCCCTCCTGTCTCAGCCTCCAGTATTTATGCTGCAGTAGTTTATGTGTCGGGGGGCTAGGGTCAGTTTGTTATATCTGGAGTACTTCTCATGTCCTATTCGGTGTCCTGTGTGAATTTAAGTGTGCTCTCTCTAATTCTCTCTTTCTTTTTCTTTCTCTCTCTCGGAGGACCTGAGCCCTAGGACCATGCCTCAGGACTACCTGACATGATGACTCCTTGCTGTCCCCAGTCCACCTGGCTGTGCTGCTGCTCCAGTTTCAACTGTTCTGCCTTATTATTATTGGACCATGCTGGTCATTTATGAACATTTGAACATCTTGGCCATGTTCTGTTATAATCTCCACCCGGCACAGCCAGAAGAGGACTGGCCACCCCACATAGCCTGGTTCCTCTCTAGGTTTCTTCCTAAGTTTTGGCCTTTCTAGGGAGTTTTTCCTAGCCACCGTGCTTCTACACCTGCATTGCTTGCTGTTTGGGGTTTTAGGCTGGGTTTCTGTCCAGCACTTTTAGATATCAGCTGATGTACGAAGGGCTATATAAATACATTTTATTTGATGTAATGCCTCTCTCACGAAGGAGAAACCCATAACTACTTTATCACCAGCAATTTGTGAATACCGAGAATTGTCCTCATGAGGGGCATTGAGTAGCAAGGATAATGTTTGGCTAAGTGTGACTGTGCTTGTGTTTGTGTGTGTTTGTGTGTGTGCGTGCGTGTGTATGTGTGTGTGTATAACTTTTTTGTATTTGCCTGTGCTCTGCAAGCAATTCTGTTTCTGTGTGTCTTTTGTATTCGAGAGGAGAAAACTGCTATAACTATGCCTTTAAACAGAATCCAGGGGGTCAGCTGATGAATAAAAAGAAGAGTGCTTGAGTTCTTTTGCAATATCAATGGTGTAATTGCTTTTTCATTAATCCCTGTGTGATGTGTCAGAGAAACTCTAAGATTAAGTTCAGTTTTCTGTCCCATTATGCCGTCATTCGTCCTCAGGGGGACATTGAGAGATGACGAGAGTCCCTGTCCCAAGGTCAACCTCAAGTCAAATTTTTATTTGTCACATGCACTGAAAACTCTTTACTGTGAAATGCTTACTTATAAGTCATTTTTCCCAACAATGCAAAGTTAATAAGTAAGGAAAAAACAGAAAAGGATATGTACAGGGACTACCAGTACCGAGTCAATGTGCTGGGGTACGAGGTAGTTGAGGTGATTGAGGTAATATGTACATTTAGGTAAGAATAAAAGTGACTAGGCAATCAGGACATACAGTGCCTTGCGAAAGTATTCGGCCCCCTTGAACTTTGCGACCTTTTGCCACATTTCAGGCTTCAAACATAAAGATATAAAACTGTATTTTTTTGTGAAGAATCAACAACAAGTGGGACACAATCATGAAGTGGAACGACATTTATTGGATATTTCAAACTTTTTTAACAAATCAAAAACTGAAAAATTGGGCGTGCAAAACTATTCAGCCCCTTTACTTTCAGTGCAGCAAACTCTCTCCAGAAGTTCAGTGAGGATCTCTGAATGATCCAATGTTGACCTAAATGACAAATGATGATAAATACAATCCACCTGTGTGTAATCAAGTCTCCGTATAAATGCACCTGCACTGTGATAGTCTCAGAGGTCCGTTAAATGCGCAGAGAGCATCATGAAGAACAAGGAACACACCAGGCAGGTCCGAGATACTGTTGTGAAGAAGTTTAAAGCCGGATTTGGATACAAAAAGATTTCCCAAGCTTTAAACATCCCAAGGAGCACTGTGCAAGCGATAATATTGAAATGGAAGGAGTATCAGACCACTGCAAATCTACCAAGACCTGGCCGTCCCTCTAAACTTTCAGCTCATACAAGGAGAAGACTGATCAGAGATGCAGCCAAGAGGCCCATGATCACTCTGGATGAACTGCAGAGATCTACAGCTGAGGTGGGAGACTGTCCATAGGACAACAATCAGTCGTATATTGCACAAATCTGGCCTTTATGGAAGAGTGGCAAGAAGAAAGCCATTTCTTAAAGATATCCATAAAAAGTGTTGTTTAAAGTTTGCTACAAGCCACCTGGGAGACACACCAAACATGTGGAAGAAGGTGCTCTGGTCAGATGAAACCAAAATGGAACTTTTTGGCAACAATGCAAAACGTTATGTTTGGCGTAAAAGCAACACAGCTCATCACCCTGAACACACCATCCCCACTGTCAAACATGGTGGTGGCAGCATCATGGTTTGGGCCTGCTTTTCTTCAGCAGGGACAGGGAAGATGGTTAAAATTGATGGGAAGATGGATGGAGCCAAATACAGGACCATTCTGGAAGAAAACCTGATGGAGTCTGCAAAAGACCTGAGACTGGGACGGAGATTTGTCTTCCAACAAGACAATGATCCAAAACATAAAGCAAAATCTACAATGGAATGGTTCAAAAATAAACATATCCAGGTGTTAGAATGGCCAAGCCAAAGTCCAGACCTGAATCCAATCGAGAATCTGTGGAAAGAACTGAAAACTGCTGTTCACAAATGCTCTCCATCCAACCTCACTGAGCTCGAGCTGTTTTGCAAGGAGGAATGGGAAAAAATTTCAGTCTCTCGATGTGCAAAACTGATAGAGACATACCCCAAGCGACTTACAGCTGTAATCGTAGCAAAAGGTGGCGCTACAAAGTATTAACTTAAGGGGGCTGAATAATTTTGCACGCCCAATTTTTCAGTTTTTGATTTGTTAAAAAAGTTTGAAATATCCAATAAATGTCGTTCCACTTCATGATTGTGTCCCACTTGTTGTTGATTCGTCACAAAAAAATACAGTTTTATATCTTTATGTTTGAAGCCTGAAATGTTGCAAAAGGTTGCAAAGTTCAAGGGGGCCGAATACTTTCGCAAGGCACTGTATAATGAACAGTGACAGCAGTGTATGTGAATAGTGTGAAAGAGAGTGTGTGTGTGTGTGTGTGTGTGTGTGTGTGTGTGTGTGTGTGTGTGTGTGTGTGTGTGTGTGTGTGTGTGTGTGTGTGTGTGTGTGTGTGTGTGTGTGTGTGTGTGTGTGTGTGTGTGTGTGTGTGTGTGTGTGTGTGTGTGTGTGTGTGTGTGCATAGAGTTAGTGAAAATAAAAAAGGGGGTCAATCCATGTAGTCAGGGTAGCCATTTGATTAACTGTTCAGCAGTCTAATGGCTTAGGGGTAAGAGCTGTTCAGGGTCCTTTTGGTTCCAGACTTGGTGCTGTAGCAGAGGTAACAGTCTATGACTTGGGTAGCTGGAGTCTTTGACAACACCATAGTTCCCACAAAGCTCATCACTCAGCTAATGATCCTGGGGTTGAACACCTCCCTCTGCAACTGGATCCTGGACCTCCTGACAGGCCGTCCCCAGGTGTTGAGGGTAGGCAACAACACATTCGCCACGCTGACCCTCAACATAGGGACGGCCTGTCAGGAGGTCCAGGATCCAGTTGCAGAGGGAGGTGTTTAATCCCAGGATCATTAGCTGAGTGATGAGCTTTGTGGGCACTATGGTGTTGAACGCTGAGCTATAGTCAATAAACAGCATTCTCACGTAGGTGTTCCTTTTGACCAGGTGGGAAAGGACAGTGTGGAGTGCAATAGAGATTGCGTAATCTGTGGATCTGTTGGGGCGGTATGCAAATTGGAGTGGGTCAAGGCTGTCGTGTTGATGTGAGCCAAAAGCATTTCATGGTTACCTTCTTGGGGACAATACACTTGCCAGCTGGTCAACGCATGCTCTGAGTACGCGTCCTGGTAATCCGTCTGAATGTCAACCTGTTTAAAGGTCTTACTCATATTGGCTTCGGAGAGCGTGATCACACAGTCGTCCGGTATAGCTGGTGCGCTCATGCATGGTTCAGTGTTGCTTGCCTCGAAGTGAGCATAAAAGGAATTTAGCTTGTCTGGTAGGCTCACGTCACTAGGCAGCTCACGGCTGGGTTTCCCTTTGTAATCCATTATAGTATGTAAACAATACCACAACCGACAAGCATCAGAGCAAGTGTAGTAGGAATCGATCTTAGTCCTGTATTCACTCTTTGCCTGTTTAAAACCTGTCTAGGACACACGTTCCGTTAACGGAACCCCCCCAACATTCCGCTGAAAAGGTGGCACGTGAAATTCAAAAATATTTTTTTGAAATATTTAACTTTCACACATTGACAAGTCCAATACAGCAAATGAAAGATAAGCATCTTGTTAATCTACCCATCATGTCCGATTTTTAAAATGTTTTACAGCGAAAACACAACATATATTTATGTTAGATCACCACCAAATCCAAAAAAACACACAGCCATTTTTCCCAGCCAAAGATAGTCACAAACGCAGAATTAGAGATAAAATTAATCACTAACCTTTGATAATCTTAATCAGATGACACTCATTTGACATCATGTTACACAATACATTTATGTTTTGTTCGATAATATGCATATTTATATCCACAAATAACGGTTTACATTGACGCCATGTTCAGAAATGCCTCCAAAATATCCGGAGTAATTACAGAGAGCTACGTCAGATAACAGAAATACTCATCATAAAACTTTGACGAAAGATACATGTTTTACATATAATTAAAGATACACTGGTTGTTAATGCAACCACTGTGTCAGATTTTTTTTAAATGTTACGAAAAAACCATACCATGCAATAATCTGAGACGGCGCTCAGAAGTAAATATATTCCTCCGCCATGTTGGAGTCAACAGAAATACGAAATTACATCATAAATATTCCCTTACCTTTGGTGATCTTTCATCAGAATGCAGTGCAAGGAGTCCTAGTTCCACAATAAAGCCTTTATTGGAAGATTGCCTGCCCTATGAGTTCTGTTATACTCACATACATAATTCAAACAGTTTTAGAAACTTCAGAGTGTTTTCTATCCAATAGTAATAATAATATGCATATATTAGCATCTAGGACAGAGTAGGATGCAGTTCACTATGGGCACGCAATTCATCCAAAGTGAAAATGCTGCCCCCTATCCCTAACAGGTTCGTCGGAGGGCGTAGCGGGATTTATTATGAACCTCCGAATTACTGTCCCACTCATTAAAAGCCGCAGCTCTAGCGTTAGCTCAGTGCAGATGTTGCCTGTAATCAATGGCTTCTGGTTGGGATATCTACGTACGGTCACCGTAGGGAAAGCGTTGTCAATGCATTTATTAATGAAGCCGGTGACTGATGTTGTGAACTCCTCAATATCATTGGATGACAACCCGGAACATATTGCAGTCTGTGCTAGCGAAACAGCCCTGTAGCTTAGCATCCACTCCATCTGACCACTTCCATAGTGAGCATGTCACTAGTACCTCCTGTTTGAGTTTTTGCTTGTAAACAGGTGTTATTATGTCTATGTGAATAACTCACGTCGGAGAGTTTTGAAAAATGCAAACACAATCCTTCACTCAGGTATTACATGTTACAGGTCACGACATCCTAATCAGACACCTGTTTATATATCCTAGATAGGTGCCCCACTAGCACCATGTCTGGGTTGCCCGCTGCGCTGAGGCTAGTAAACACTGTCACCACCGATAAATCTACGTTAATCAAGAATTTCAATAAGCACTTTCCTACGGCCGGCCATGCTTTTTCTTCTTGGGCCTCTATAACTATATCTATTGTTTTTATTTTTGTTGTTGTTGTGTGATTTGGATTAATCCCCTCTACCACACGGAACCCCACTAATCTACTGACGGAATGCAAGAGGTGGCTAATAACAGACCTCAATCCTATGCTAGCTTGCTACCGATGGCCGGGCTAGCTGTCTAAATCGCCGTGACCCCCAACCAACCTCTCCACTCACCGGACCCTTTTGATCACTCGACTAAGCATGCCTCTCCTTAATGTCAATATGCCTTGTCCATTGCTGTTCTGGTTAGTATTTATTGGCTTATTTAACTGTAGAGCCTCTAGTCCTGCTCACTATACCTTTTCCAACCTATTAGTTCCACCACCCACACATGCAATGACATCTCCTGGTTTCAATGATGTTTCTAGAGACAATATCTCTCTCTTTATCACTCAATACCTAGGTTTATCTCCACTGTATTCACATCCTACCATACCTTTGTCTGTACATTATACCTTGATGCTATTTTATCGCCCCCAGAAACCTCCTTTTACTCTCTGTTCCAGACGTTCTAGACGACCAATTCTTATTGCTTTTAGCCGCACCCTTATTCTACTCCCCCTATGTTCCTCTGGCGATGTAGAGGTGAATCCAGGCCCTGCAGTGCCTAGCTCCACTCCTATTCCCCAGGCGCTCTCTTTTGACGACTTATAATAGCCTTGGTTTCATGCATGTTAACATTAGAAGCCTCCTCCCTAAGTTTGTTCTATTCACTGCTTTAGCACACTCTGCCAACCCGGATGTTCTAGCTGTGTCTGAATCCTGGCTTTGGAAGACCACCAAAAATTCTGAAATTTTAATTCCAAACTACAACATTTTCAGACAAGATAGAACTGCCAAAGGGGGCAGTGTTGCAATCTACTGCAAAGATAGCCTGCAGAGTTCTGTCCTACTATCCAGGTCTGTACCCAAACAATTTGAACTTCTACTTTTAAAAATCCACCTCTCTAAAAACAAGTCTCTCACCGTTGCCGCCTGCTATAGACCACCCTCTGCCCCCAGCTGTGCTCTGGACACCATATGTGAACTGATTGCCCCCCATCTATCTTCAGAGCTTGTGCTGCTAGGCGACCTAAACTGGAACATGCTTAACACCCCAGCCATCCTACAATCTAAACTTGATGCCCTCAATCTCACACAAATTATCAATGAACCTACCAGGTACCTCCCCAAAGCCTTAAACACGGGCACCCTCATAGATATCATCCTAACCAACTTGCCCTCTAAATACACCTCTGCTGTCTTCAACCAAGATCTCAGCGATCACTGTCTCATTGCCTGCATCCGTAATGGGTCAGCGGTCAAACGACCTCCACTCATCACTGTAAAACGCTCCCTGAAACACTTCAGCGAGCAGGCCTTTCTAATTGACCTGGCCGGGGTAGCCTGGAAGGATATTGATCTCATCCCGTCAGTAGAGGATGCCTGGATATTCTTTAAAAATGCCTTCCTAACCATCTTAAATAAACATGCCCCATTCAAGTAATTTAGAACCAGGAACAGATATAGCCCTTGGTTCTCCCCAGACCTGACTGCCCTTAACCAACACAAAAACATCCTATGGCGTTCTGCATTAGCATTGAACAGCCCCCGTGATATGCAGCTGTTCAGGGAAGCTAGAAACCATTATACACAGGCAGTTAGAAAAGCCAAGGCTAGCTTTTTCAAGCAGAAATTTGCTTCCTGCAACACTAACTCAAAAAAGGGACACTGTAAAGTCCATGGAGAATAAGAACACCTCCTCCCAGCTGCCCACTGCACTGAAGATAGGAAACACTGTCACCACTGATAAATCCACCATAATTGAGAATTTCAATAAGCATTTTTCTACGGCTGGCCATGCTTTCCACCTGGCTACTCCTACCCCGGTCAACAGCACTGCACCCCCAACAGCAACTCGCCCAAGCCTTCCCCATTTCTCCTTCTCCCAAATCCGTTCAGCTGATGTTCTGAAAGAGCTGCAAAATCTGGACCCCTACAAATCAGCCGGGCTAGACAATCTGGACCCTTTCTTTCTAAAATTATCTGCAGAAATTGTTGCCACCCCTATTACTAGCCTGTTCAACCTCTCTTTCGTGTCGTCTGAGATTCCCAAAGATTGGAAAGCAGCTGTGGTCATCCCCCTCTTCAAAGGGGGGGACACTCTTGACCCAAACTGCTACAGACCTATATCTATCCTACCATGCCTTTCTAAGGTCTTCGAAAGCCAAGTCAACAAACAGATTACCGACCATTTCAAATCTCACCATACCTTCTCTGCTATGCAATCTGGTTTCAGAGCTGGTCATGGGTGCACCTCAGCCACGCTCAAGGTCCTAAATGATATCTTAACCGCCATCGATAAGAAACATTACTGTGCAGCTGTATTCATTGATCTGGCCAAGGCTTTCGACTCTGTCAATCACCACATCCTCATCGGCAGACTCGACAGCCTTGGTTTCTCAAATGATTGCCTCGCCTGGTTCACCAACTACTTCTCTGATAGAGTTCAGTGTGTCAAATCGGAGGGTCTGCTGTCCGGACCTCTGGCAGTCTCTATAGGGGTGCCACAGGGTTCAATTCTTGGACCGACTCTCTTCTCTGTATACATCAATGAGGTCGCTCTTGCTGCTGGTGAGTCTCTGATCCACCTCTACGCAGACGACACCATTCTGTATACTTCTGGCCCTTCTTTGGACACTGTGTTAACAACCCTCCAGGCAAGCTTCAATGCCATACAACTCTCCTTCCGTGGCCTCCAATTGCTCTTAAATACAAGTAAAACTAAATGCATGCTCTTCAACGATCGCTACCTGCACCTACCCGCCTGTCCAACATCACTAGTCTGGACGGCTCTGATTTAGAATACGTGGACAACTACAAATACTTAGGTGTCTGGTTAGACTGTAAACTCTCCTTCCAGACCCATATCAAACATCTCCAATCCAAAGTTAAATCTAGAATTGGCTTCCTATTTCGCAACAAAGCATCCTTCACTCATGCTGCCAAACATACCCTTGTAAAACTGACCATCCTACCAATCCTCGACTTTGGCGATGTCATTTACAAAATAGCCTCCGATACCCTACTCAACAAATTGGATGCAGTCTATCACAGTGCAATCCGTTTTGTCACCAAAGCCCCATATACTACCCACCATTGCGACCTGTACGCTCTCGTTGGCTGGCCCTCGCTTCATACTCGTCACCAAACCCACTGGCTCCATGTCATCTACAAGACCCTGCTAGGTAAAGTCCCCCCTTATCTCAGCTCGCTGGTCACCATAGCATCTCCCACCTGTAGCACACGCTCCAGCAGGTATATCTCTCTAGTCACCCCCAAAACCAATTCTTTCTTTGGCCGCCTCTCCTTCCAGTTCTCTGCTGCCAATGACTGGAACGAACTACAAAAATCTCTGAAACTGGAAACACTTATCTCCCTCACTAGCTTTAAGCACCAACTGTCAGAGCAGCTCACTGTCACGCCCTGGTCTTAGTATTTTGTGTTTTCTTTATTTATTTGGTCAGGCCAGGGTATGACATGGGTTTATTTTGTGGTGTGTTTGTGTATTGGGGTTTTTCGTAGGTTTTGGGATTGTGGCTTAGTGGGGTGTTCTAGCAAAGTCTATGGTTGCCTGAGGCGGTTCTCAATCAGAGGCAGGTGATTCTCGTTGTCTCTGATTGGGAACCATATTTAGGCAGCCATATTCTTTGAGTGTTTCGTGGGTGATTGTTCCTGTCTCTGTGTTAGTGTTCACCAGATAGGCTGTATAGGTTTTCACGGTCCGTTTGTTGTTTTTGTATTATTGTGTTTCTTCATCATTAAACATGTATCTAACTTACCACGCTGCATTTTGGTCCGACTCTCCTTCGACGGAAGAAAACCGTAACACTCACAGATTACTGCGCCTGTACATAGCCCACCTATAATTTAGCCCAAACAACTACCTCTTTCCCTACTGTATTTAATTTATTATTTTATTTTGCTCCTTTGCACCCCATTATTTTTATTTCTACTTTGCACATTCTTCCATTGCAAATCTACCATTCCAGTGTTTTACTTGCTATATTCTATTTACTTTGCCACCATGGCCTTTTTTTGCCTTTACCTCCCTTCTCACCTCATTTGGTCACATCGTATATAGACTTGTTTATACTGTATTATTGACTGTATGTTTGTTTTACTCCATGTGTAACTCTGTGTCGTATCTGTCGAACTGCTTTGCTTTATCTTGGCCAGGTCGCAATTGTAAATGAGAACTTGTTCTCAACTTGCCTACCTGGTTAAATAAAGGTGAAATAAAATAAAAATAAAAATAAATATTACTAGCCTGTTCAACCTCTCTTTCGTATCGTCTGAGATCCCTAAAGATTGGAAAGCTGCCGCGGTCATCCCCCTCTTCAAAGCGGGAGACACTCTAGACCCAAACTGTTACAGACCTGTATCCATCCTGCCCTGCCTTTCTAAAGTTTTGTAGCCATGTGTGCAAATTTTGTTCATATCTTTTGCTAATTAGTGAGTTATTAGCCCCGTTATAGATCATTTGTAGTCAGCAATAGGGGAGTGATTGCTTACAAGCGCACAAAACGTCTGCATTACTAGCCTTCTTTGAAAAGCAAGTCAAGTAAAGTGCTTTTGTTTGTTTTAAAGGGGCGGTATTGTATTTTGAGAAGACTTGAATAAGCTAAGTAGCCAGTAGAGAGAGGGTAGCATAATGTGTCTGATTCTCTGTAATAATGGTATGGGAACAATAATGCATTTTATTTTGTAAAGTGTTTTCATGCATCAAACAACACAACAACCATTTCAGTCACCTTCTTGTCGGAAGGACAAATTGATAAACAGGTTAATGTCAAGCCCTGCATGTTGTTTTTTAAAAGTCTTATGGAATGTAGGCCCACATTGAACACCACATTGGCTGATACTGTAGATTGAATGATAGAACAGCTATTTCCATATTAAAATGTTATGGATGCATTTTCTCCATTGTTTCTGATGGTAGGCCACTCTGGTAGACCTACATTATGATCAAATAGCCACAGTAGCCTAATTGACCACTGTCAAAACTGTAACTTAAATCGACTGCAGCCTCAGTGTTCACAATAAACACTCGCTGGAAGTTGCACAGACTTTTCACAACATTCAAGTTTGCGCTCAGCAAACCTGAAATTTGCTCAGTGCCTAAACATTGTTCATATATTTACTATACCTGTTGTGACATATATTGCATTATTTTATGTCTGGTTATGACACCTACATAAGAGTGTCAAAACCCACATTCATTCAAATTAATTTTTTTCCATGTTAAGACGTTTCCTTTCGTTTGAAAGTTTATTTCTTAAGTTGTTGTTGTAATTCATTATTTACAGTCATGTTTTTTTTTTGTCATATTTAAAAAAAAAAACGTTATGACACTGTCATGAGGCATTATGACCATCATAATCATAGAAGCCAGATTGGCCTATCATGTCCATGCCATTATGTCAGTCATCTGTCAAAAAAAGAGTGTCTTGTCCTGCTCCTGAAATCTGCTCCTGCATTCATCCCAGTGATCAGCAACAGAGCATTGAAGTAGGTGCATGTCTTACCTACATCATGTATGCAATACAATGATACTTTTATATGGTCAATTTCAGAAAATGTTATATAACATTAACATACTGTAGACAAGTATGCTATGGTGTAATATAATGTTTTGCCTTGTGTGGTAGGTTTTTGGGTTTTGTAACTCTTATATAGGTGTCATATCCAGCCATAAAATAATGCAATATATCTCACAACAGGTCTAAATGTATGTGTCCTGACAGTGTTATGACCATATTATGACATGGTTATGATAAGTTATGTCAGCTGTTATGACATATTATGACATGGCTATGAACGTGTCATAAATGGGTGACCGTGTCATGACATGGTTATGACCGTGTCATAATGTGTTATGGCAATGGGTGTCAAGTAAAGTGTTGCGCATCTCGCTCTATAACAGGTGCACAACATAAAAGATACACAAAATCACCAGGGTGAAATCTCAGAGGTAAATGCTGTGCTGGAAGGATCCACAATACAAGTAGCTAAAGAGGGCTTGCAGATCCTTGTTATTCCAGAAAAGGAAAGCTGTTAGCATGGAAAGGTGATAGCATCTCCCCAGATGCTATCACCTTCCTTTTCTGAGATACCAAGGAGCTAGAATGAATATGCACAAATTAGCACTCCATTCATGGGAAACTTTTGGTAGCGCCAGCACACCTAAATACTAGCTAAAGAGTGCAACCTTGCCATGGTTCTGTTTTTCTCATTGTGTTCTTACCATTCTCTGACACTCAGGGCTCTATAGGATGATGGATCAAAGCTAGTACCTGGATGTTTATGTAGGAAGGCAAAACAATATTCCTCCCATCCTGGAAAGGCTGATCATTTATAGTAGATTAGAAGCATTTTTATTGTGTCATGGAAAACGAGAACTCAAAGAACATGTGTTCCTGCAACCTAGGAAGGATGCTGTTTTGCCTTATACTGTATACCGCGACACTGTAAAGGCATACAGCCTATAGACATACAGCCTTTAGTTTCTTTGATTGTTTAATGCGTCTGTGTGTGTGCATCCTGTGCTGCTGCTGAATAGTAGAGTATCTGCAAACCTCTCTTAGACCATGCGTCTCTGCATACCTTCTCTTGGACCCTGTCTCTTACTCAGTGTGATCTCTCCTGCTGTCCTGTCCATCAGAGTGTGGCAGCTAGGACAACCCCCTTCCTGTGCTAGACCTAATCCTCCTTATCTTAATGGCATCGCCCTGCTAAAAGCAGCTTGGCGGGAACAATCGACCTTCTGTGTCTCTTTATCAGCACAGCCACCTCCCCCTTCAATACCTCACTGCCACCTGCTGTGACAGGTATCCCCTCTCAGCCTGATCCTATCAGCCAACCTGACCCTTCACTGTCCATCGCTATCTTCTGCTGGGACTATGTTGTTCTGTGTGCTTACTGCTTATCAAACATAATTTCAAATGAGGAATATAAGAGATGTCAGCCAGTAGAGGTAGCCCCTGGACACATTTTTTGAATAGACCCATCCAGACACATTAGGTGACTTGATGTAAACTGAGTGTACAAAACATTAAGAACACCTGCTCTTTCCATGATATTGACTGGCCAGGAAATCCAGGTGAAAGCTCTTTTGTATACTCAGTGTATATTTACTTTGGCTTTGGTTTATTTTTCTTTGCATGTACTCTACTTCAACGGGTCTCCGTAGTCCCACTATGACGCCTACAGCTCCGCAGCAGGGGAGCACACAGAAGATTTCAGATCAGAGGACATTTTTAAAAGTGTGGTAAAGCCAAGGTTGGCATCTGGTAAAGAAGGACCCACAGTATTTCTAAACCATGTAAAACTATGATGAGATCAATACATTCAGTGACTCCAGGTGGGATTTGAATGTAGTTGTAACATGGTTGGAGCACTTAGCTCAGCCTCAGCATGAACACAGTGTCCTGTTTTTTTTGTTGCCAGAACACTTCTTGTGAAATATATTTCCATTTGTTATTGACTTTTACAGTTCCTTCATATCTGAAAGAGTCATTTAAAGTCACATATTGCCCCCTACAGGGTATGAAATGGATAACATTCCAGATGTAAAAATGATATTCTTTGTTTCACCTTTTACCCTTTTAGGTCACCAAAAAAGCTCCCAGAGCTCTGGTCTCATTGAGTATTGACTGAATTGCTTCACATGTATCCTATGATTACCACTGTCAAATGAACCAGGGCTTTTACAGTAATGAAGGTTGCCATTTATTCTAAATTCTAAGAATGATATGTTTGTAAATCTTGTGTAATTCCCTATTTTGTTGTTGTTGTTGTGATGTCCGTGACCAGTGGTTAATGGACGATGAGGCGTTCCGGGCAGCAGGCAGTAATTGCCTGGAGCACAACAGTGATTACAGGGACACATTGGAGTATATGACTTCATAACTGGCACAATTTAATGATAATGTGGTGCATCTCACAGTACTGTGGTCAGCTAATCACACTGGACTGGCTGGGACAAATCTCAATGCAAACGAGCCGTGACTGGAATACAGAGTAGCAGCTCGCCCACACAGCTCAGCACCATTCAAAACGAGAGCATACATATCATTATGACTGTGACCCTCTGCCACCGGCAGTGCCATGATTAGTGTCACCACGGATGGACAGGTTTAATTGAAGATAAACTAATCTCCTCCTGTCAGTAAGCAGTGGATGAATACTCACAAATTTCTCAGCTTTTACAAGCACAGATTGTCCTTTTAGGATGGCACAATGAAAAACATTCAGTCATTGCACATTTAAGTGATAATACCCTCGAAGCCGGTGTTTGGAGGATATATTAGCATTGGTGTTGTTAGGCAAACGTGCCAATATATAAGCGCGGATATCGACTCTGCCGTTCGAGCATGGTTTTGCGGCACCGTCGATAAAGCGCTGGACTTCGTGCTAGAAGGTCGAGGGTTCTAGACCTGCTCCCTTTCTGTTTCATTCCAATATTCTCCAAACACCTGCTTCGAGGGCATTATCACTTTTAGACAACGGGTTACAATGAAAAAAAATATTGACATATTTTCATTAAAAACGTTATTTGGTTGAATTTATTCATCCTTCCACAAGATATAGTCCCGACACAAATCTAGGATTGCTATCCAAGCCGGCTGGTTGTTCGTTCAATAGGTTCGGTTGCCAGACGCGAACCAGTCATTCAGTCTTTTTGTTCTGTATTTATTGCCATACTGGCTGGCAAAGTATTTTTTTTATTTATTTAAAAAAAATCTATTTTGTATCTCTTGCTTGCTAGCTACGGCTAACTTGCACTCACGTTAAACAATGCATCCAGAAAAATAACAGTAGCTGCATTTGCATTTGTTTAAGCTGTTTTCTAGTGACATTTATTTGGACACATCCATAACAATGAGATAATGAGAAGCTATTTTGCCTGGCATAGAAAATATGTTGTTCAGAGGAGCTATCCAACGCCACAGCTAACACAATCACTTCGAACTGAATATGAAAATACTGCAAACTAGCAGCACTTCGTTTCGTTTCACCTTTTTCAATTTGTATATATCCATAAAAATGATGCCAGCTGATTCATGATTTCGACTGGCTGAGAAACGCTGTGTCTCGTCCCGACTCCTGACAAGTTCTTTACTATGGTACAGCAGGAGATCGAATTTGAATATTGAAACAATGTTGCAAATGTCGGAGAAACAGACAGCAACGTTTATACAAATCTCCCCTGTTGAAACTAAATGTTAGTCTTAAAGAAATGTGAGATAGAGAGGAAGATCACGTTTATATATTGTCTGGCTGGGCTGATGAGACAGTGGACTAAGCATGCAGATGGAACAGAGTAATTAGTTTAACGTCATAGATTTACCCGGTGGTAATTTGTGGAATAGACACCTGCTAAAATACCGTTTTTAACCGATCAGCATTCAGGATTAGACCCACTGATTGTATATAACATGTTACAGACAATCTGTAGGGGGATAATATAATTGACTGGGGCATCATGTGTTATGTCACTCCTTGTCATTTTAATTACATATGGAATCCTAACTTCCTGAC
The DNA here is from genome assembly GCF_018296145.1 of Oncorhynchus tshawytscha. Classification (NCBI taxonomy): domain Eukaryota; kingdom Metazoa; phylum Chordata; class Actinopteri; order Salmoniformes; family Salmonidae; genus Oncorhynchus; species Oncorhynchus tshawytscha. The sequence goes on along the minus strand of NC_056435.1, from coordinate 28,788,812 downwards.
AGATCACATAGTTTAAAAAACTAAATGTGTATTATATTATTTGATTACGCTCTCAGACCTAATGCTGCGTTAATTTTCAAGTGGGGAGGTGGTAATTACCAGTGAAGTGAAGTCGTAAATTCCAATTGGATGCATTCGTGTGTTTGAACTCGCTGAGAAAAGCAGATTGGCTAATGGTCAAAACACTGCATCAACCATAAACTGAGTAACTATTACAGCGATCACGCTTGTAAACAAATTATAGCGTTCAAAAATCACCAGGGTGACATATTAATAGATAGCTTTATATAAAATGTTTTGTTGTTGCATGACTGTCGAAAAGGCTGTTATAGAGGTAATTTCCGTAGTAGGTGATGTCAGAGACTAGCATGTTGGAAAAATTGGAGCTCAGGGATGATATACGAGTTCAATTAAATTCAATTGACTTTATTGACATGGCAAGTTCATTATTACTTACATTGTCAAAGTGTACATATAGAAAAAATAAAATATATACACGATTTAAATATATACGAGTTTATATACGAGTTTCCCACTTGCTACCAGTTGGGGGGCGTTCACAGTCGTGAGTGGTTAATACAACCTTCCCACCTGGTCATGAATGCAGAATTAGACCTAATCTTCAAACCACAGAACCAGTTTGCATCTCCTTTCTCCTGAAGTGTACACTCGTTCACTACTTTCCACAAGTAGCATGGAGGGAGTTTCCACAATATTTATTGTACCAGTATTTCCTATCAAATCAGTGATGGGAAGTGCTCAAATTGACACTTTGGGAGTAGGTAGAGATAATTGGGACGTAAAACAGTTTTCTTCAGTACTGTGTGTTTGTTTCTTTAAAACGGTTGCGTGTTGCATTATGGGTGAGGTGACTAACATCACATTAGCCAATCAAATGGCTTGTATGCTGATACGTTGTTATGGAGTTAAAGTCAAACTGAAAACATAGAAGACTGATCAAACTTGGATTATGTTTGCTTATAAATTATTGAACATATATGAAATATTTTAAAACTTGTATGAAATAGCCAGCGAATTTTCAAAAAAGATGTGTCTTCTGAATTGGCCAAGACTGGCTCTTTGCTCTTAACGTAACGTTGCTTTTGGTCTAGCTAGCTAAATTAGCTTAGTAGCTAGATATCTAACGTTAGCCAGCCCTCTGTTCAGTAGCGAATGGCCTCGACCGAACGGTTGAGCGCATTGCGAGAGCGCAACAAAGACTTGTTGATGCAATTGAGGCACCAAACCGAAAGTTTGTTGACTATCACCGGCACCAAAGGAAGCTCGGAGAATGATTCAAACCGGACAGTACAAAACAACACAACGAAAAAGCCAGGTCAGAATAAAGAAAAAAGTCCCCATACAGAGAACATGGTGACCCTGATAGATGGTGACTTAGGCACTGCTAGGTCTGCTCTCAGCAAACCTACTGTACAGTTCAAGGAGAGAAACGACACGGAAACACAGGCAACAGCACCACTGAGAAATGACGGTAGGTAACCTTAACAAGCTAGATATGCCAATGAAATGCAAAGGAACTGCTGACAGACTAATATTGGCATATCAGTCACACAATAAGATTTCCATAGAAATAATGCTGAACCCATTTTTCCTCAGGTGAGGCAGTGGAATCTGTGAATGTCACCCTCTGTCAGACCTCTACACCATACCTTGTCACGGGAACCAAGCTTAAACCAGGCCAAGCTACAGAACACTCTACTGTTTACACAGGATTTCTTCAAGACCAAGGCAAAGGCCGTCCTGCAACTCTTGTCAGATCACTGGATATTAGGAGGCCCTATACCAGGCCTATTTACTATAATCAGGAGAATGAACGGGTGAGCAAAGTAAAAAGGGAGAAGGGAAATGTTGTTATTACACAAGTGGTGTAAGGACAGTTCTGTTAAAAAAAAGTTGTTACTGTAGTAATTACACTATTACTACCATAGATAATATATAAAGAAAGGTTAGGTATATCATCTCCAACTAGATGGCACTGTATTATCAAAGCGAGGCAGTTCAACCACAGATAGAACAATGAGCCAGATGTTTACCAGAATTATAGCATCCTGTTGGCATTTCCACTCACCACCAAATATGGTGATGAGAGGAGGCCCAGTGGCCGGCTGTGGGAGAAGATGGATGCCGACAAAATTAAAATGTTACAAACAGTTTTAAAAGTTTTTAAAAATTGCTTCGTTTAGAAGGAATGCAAGTGAAAATTTAGTTATTGCACATTTCACAGAGTAGGCATTCCCTAACAGAAGAATGCAATATATATGCTAGAACGCGCCAATAGGATCAAACTAGCTCGTGCTTCTTGTTCAGCCCATTATGATTAATTTCCTCCCATTGGAAACGACAGGCTGTGGCCCATCTTGGGTTAGTTATAAAAAATATTTGTTACAACTGCTTGATCTACCATTGCACTCACTGCTGTGTTTTTATTGAGCAACACATTTCACCTTTAATAGTCTCATAAAAAAATTTGCCCTCTGCTTGTGTCCATAGAGGGAGGTGGGTAAATTCACATTCCAATCCTCTGGACTGGAGCAAACATCAGCCTCCGACAGACAGCGTCTGCAGCCTTTACTGGGCTATGACTGGATAGCAGGTATGCCAAGAAATGAGTTCTATACAGAAAGTAAGCTAACCAAACCAGAATATTGGGGTAGCAGCCAAAATGTTACTCTATATGAAATTGATTCTGTTTTCTCCTCCCGTAGGGATTGTGGATGCAGAAAACTCATTGACGGAGCACTCGGAGCAGTTCTTCAGTGATCTGCGCACTTTCCGACAGGTCAACAGAGATGAGTGTGTCCATAGCCAACAAGCAGGGCAAGTGCATTCACTTAATGTAATATATTTTTTCTTGAGCTGTGAATCGGATTTGGGTATAGAGTATTTTTAACCAAAAGTTCAGACTGTAAGAGGGCTATTACTGAAATAGATAATAATTCTTATTTAATGAATGACTGTTGATTTACCCTCCTCACAGATTATCTGAAGAGGACCTTTCACCCCCACCATTGTCAATAGAGAAGGAAGACCAACAGCACACCATGGACACTCACCAGTGTATGAGAAACCATAGCAAGCTTTTGGATTAGACCTACATAATGTCACTATTGCTTACTGAAGAAGAGACCCTGAATACTATACTGTACTGTCTGATTCGGTTTCTCCTTGTTGTCTAGGTACGTTCTGTTACAGGATCAACAGCCGACTGTTCCCAACCCCGTTGGATTCTCAGGAGTCATGCCCTGTTTGTAAGAAGCCCAAATACAAAATCCCCCACACTGCGGCTGAGCCAGCCTTTATCAGGTGAGACCACTCATCCGCCTGGTGCCACTTTTCATCTCACTCATCCTCAAATTCTACTAAAGTGAAGTCCATTACAAACCAGGATGGTGTTTTATTACCATCCCGTTATAACACTTGTCCTCGTCATAGAGAATATGCTTTTGTTTCTGTCCCAGGGTCAGCATCCCGCGCTCCACACTGTTGCCAACATACAAGTACAAAGCCCATCGGAGGTGTAGCTTCGACCCCTCCGACAGCCTGGGTCTACCATCGGTGAGTGTGGCATGTTAATAAGAGAAGACTACATCTCTCCACGCAATGTGGTTTTGACATTGAAACACACTCCTCAATCATTTGAATTATACTGTTCTGTTATCATCTTGCTTTGTCATCTTGCTCATTCTCATTGCTTATCCGGCCCATAGTTCACCCAAAAACTTTAAGGTTTTAGTTGTAGTTGTATCACAAGCCTTTGATTTGATGTTCCCTACAGCACTGTCTGTCAGGCTGGTCTAACACAGTCCCCAGCACTGGGCCCCAGCTCAGCAGCCTGGATCTGAGGAGCTCTGTGGACACGAAGGCGGCAAGCTGTGGCGTCCCCTCTGCACAGCCACAGTCTAAGAAGTTTCTGGTGAGCCATTGCAAGATGAAAGAAAACATATCACAGGTCATGGTGGCCATTGCAAAGATGTCTGCGTCTTAACATGTGTTTGTTTGGCATACTGGTATGTGTGGATCTGGTTGATTGGTTTTCTGTTTTTTTTCTCAGGATTTCTCAGTGTCCAGAGTGTCTGGCAGTCAGCGTTCTGACCAGCTGCTTGACGTGTCTCGTTTGGCCCGCTACCGTTTCCAGCGCCTGCCTGCCAACAGCAAACCACACAGCCCGTCCTACCCTGTGTTCTAACAACACTATAAAACCTGTGTAGTATTATGATTTCATATTTTACATGAATTAAATCTTTAATAATGATGACGAATTAACCCTCAGCAGTTTTAACGTAGGATTATCATTGTGCCTATTGAATCATTAATGTATCTTAATTTTCTATCATACAGTTATACAATGTGTTAAGTGCTTGATTTTCATTTTGATGAGGTACAGATTTTATTAAAGGTGCAATATGCAGAACTCGCTCCGCCATTTCCTGGTTGCTAGAATTCGAATAGTTTATGTGATAAAACAAGCAATGTATAGTGTAGATAATCATTTCACAGCGGTTTAAATGGTTTGGTTATTTAAAATTTGAAGCTGGTGTACAAACCCGAAAGTAAAAGATACAAGAATGGGAAGCATAGAAATAGTGCACATAGAACATACTGCAACTTTTAAGATTGGTACCGAGATAATACAATGTAATTTGCTTAAATAGTATTACCATCAATTTACTTCATTTCCATTGTTAGGGTCGATAAATGAAATTAGATTTCACCTTGTTCTTTTTTTATGAATGCATGTTGATGTCTTTAGGGATTTGTGGTGGTAATGATGGGGATGATTTCTGGGGCTTCAGAGGGACAAATAGCGAACATTAGTGTAAGTGTTGTGCATACCTTAGAAACAATTTGACTTGACTCATTATAAAATGAATAAATTGACAGACGGGAAGTCCCTTGTTTGAATAATCTTAAAAAGAAAGAAAACCTTGCGCCTTTCCTTGAACTGTTCCTATGCCGTCATTGTAAATAAGAATTTGTTCTTAACTGTCTTGCCTAGTTAAATTAAAAATAAATTAAAAATCAGACATGATTGCATAGACCAAAGCTATGGAGGTAGGGGTTTGCCAAAATTGGATAAGGAATTATGTTTTAAAATCAACATTAAGGTATTTTTTGTTAAGATATTCAAGTCTATATCAGAGAAGTATTTTTGTTGATGCAGCCAGCCTCTAGTGCTGTTAAGTCGTCACCACCTACAGGTAACTCAATATAAAGGAAACACCAACATAGTGTCTTACATGCTGACCTCTAGGGCCACCACGAGACGCCAGAACAGCCTCAATGTGTCTTGGCATAGATTCTACAAGTCTTTTTTTATTATTTATTCAATTGGAGGGATTTGAAACCATTCTTCCACAATAAATTCTATAATTAGTTTTTTTTGTTGATGGAAAACGCTGTCTCAGAGAAGCGTATCGGCCGCGGAATCATAGGACAGCGCGAACTTGGCGTGGGAAACTGAAAAAGTTAAACGTTTCCCAACTTTATCCACCAGCGGCGACCGCTAGGCGATGACCAATCATATCGAGTGGTTCCCATGGCGAATTAAAGGCTATGCGACCCAAGCTGGATACTTTCTTCAGCAAAGATGGCTGACAAAAATACTGGGATGGAAGTGAATGTAAGGAATTATAACGCCATAACTGTTCTGTTATAATCTCCACCCGGCACAGCCAGAAGAGGTCTGGCCACCCCACATATGCTCTCTCTAATTCTCTCTTTCTTTCTCTCGGAGGACCTGAGCCCTAGGACCATGCCCCAGGACTACCTGACATGATGACTCCTTGCTGTCCCTAGTCCACCTGACCGTGCTGCTGCTCCAGTTTCAACTGTTCTGCCTTATTATTATACGACCATGCTGGTCATTTATGAACATTTGAACATCTTGGCCATGTTCTGTTATAATCTCCACCCGGCACAGCCAGAAGAGGACTGGCCACCCCACATAGCCTGGTTCCTCTCTAGGTTTCTTCCTAGGTTTTGGCCTTTCTAGGGAGTTTTTCCTAGCCACCGTGCTTCTACACCTGCATTGCTTGCTGTTTGGGGTTTTAGGCTGGGTTTCTGTACAGCACTTTGAGATATCAGCTGATGTACGAAGGGCTATATAAATTGATTTGATTTGATAACGAATCACGTAAAAGAAAAATACAGTTGAGAGGAATATGTTAGTTAATATTAGAGACAAACGATTATGTAGATTTTTTGGTCATAAAGTCAATTTACGAAAATTGCTATTTATCAAACTAGCTGACTAGCTAACATTTGCCAGCTTTATGGGTGTTGTAAAACATGAGTTTGAAATTGTAATTCTGTTTGTTTAATGTTTTAGGGACTCATGAAACAACCAGCAAACCACGCTGTCGTCTTGTGAAACAGTGGATGTAAAGAATGGAGCTGGCTAAAACATTTACCTCAAATTGAATGTTTAATGTTGTAAGCTTGCCTTGCAGATATTTGCCATTCAATGCATCTGAACTAAAGTAGCTAGCTAACTATTTTCTTGCTTATTGTGCAGTGGAGAATAAAAATACCCGTATGCCCTATGGATGTGTATCTAGCTATCTAGCCGATCTGTGTATGGACTCTAAAACGTTTGGTTTACATAGTAGTTCAGAACCTAGCTATGAACCTCAGCTATCATAGACAGTTGTATCAACTTCAGAACAGTCTGAATGACATTAATGAAGCCTATGGATTGAGTAGAATTTAATATAACTTTGTGCCAACGATGAAAGGCGTATATACATGTAGTTTTGACCATGCATGAGATCCCCACATTGTAGCCTGTAAATGTAATCTATTCACTGATCATGTACTCTAGATTGGCAAATAAAGGTGCAGTTCAGGAATGTCTGTGAGATTATTTTTCAGTCATATACCAGGAGTATCAAATTACAGTCTTTGAATGATGCTGTGTCTGCATGTATGTATTACAATTATACACTTCAAAAGTGTTTACCAATCCTGGTCCTGGGACATCAATGGTTGCACATTGTAACTATGCAATAGACTAGAAACATGCTTTAACTAGTTAAAGGCTGATTTGTAATTCATATATACATAAATATAATTTTAAAAAACAGTACACTACACTTCCCATTCATTATGTAAATACTCTAAAACCGGTTCATCTCAATATCTAATTTCATTCCTCTGCATTGTTCTGATAAAAACAGGATAGGTGTAGTATTTCATCAAATGGAAGGAGTTCATTTCAACCAGTAGAGAATGTGAAACGCTTTATTGAAAGAAGTTCATTATCCAAGGGTTATAAATACATTATGCATTATAAATATTAGAATTGTAATATATTATAAATACAAGTGTAATCTGTACTTCAAAGCACATCTGGTGTGCATTATAAAAACAGGAAGAAAGAGGGGGTGGCGAGAGAGGTGTAAAATACAGAAAGGGAAAGAGGTAAGAACAGAGGAGCAATGAAGACAGCATATGATTAATGAATCACAGTACTACCCTAATATTCACTCAGTTCATCACAATTACATAATAGAGTCCCTAGTAGAGTCTCTAGCGGTGTCTCCTAACCAGCCTTGGGCTCCCAGTGGGCCCGAAGGTTATCTTAAGAGTGGGTTAGGTGGTGACGTTGGCATCCTCTTTCAAAACATACCTGCAGACAAGAGACAGATGGAGAGAGATAGAATTTTAAAAAACAAGGTTTAAACATGCTAACACTGTCAGTCATCATAATCATCAGCAGGTGAAATGCAAAACTGACCTTGGATCATTAATTCTGGGACTACTACATCTCTATTTCAATATAAAGCATCTCTTTAATAATACTCCCTGTTGACCCGACCAAGTGACCTCTCACCTCTGATCATGCTGTGCCCTCTATGTAGCCAGTTCAGATGCGGGAGGGGTTCACCAACACCTCTGATATAATCTAAAGGATTTAGGGAGAAAGGGATGAAGTGAAGAAGAGAGACTTATTGTGGAAATAAGGTAGTTAAAGAGACAGTGTTCCAACAGGAATCTGTGTGTGACCTCACCCGATGTCCACACTAAGCACAGACAGGAGGACAAACAATATAGGGTAGTTATAGAATGATGTGTCTTATTATTCTCCATGGTTGGCCCTCTTGCCTATTTGAAGGTGGAAGGAGCCACAGTTATACACCTGAGCCTGCTTACTGCACAACACAATCCATCAATAAGATTGATACATGAGTGTGTAGGTGTGGGTTACAGGGTGTCTAATTGTTCTACATTTTTGTCAATATGGGTGACTTAAAATAGCCTGTTTTGTTTCTGTACAGACGTCACACCCTTACCTAGACAGCAATCTCACCTGAGAAGTAGAAATCAAAGGGAGAGAAACTGGGGATTGAATAACTGCAGTTGACATAGCTAAGTACAGTGGGGCAAAAAAGTATTTAGTCAGCCACCAATTGTGCAAGTTCTCCCACTTAAAAAGATGAGAGAGGCCTGTAATTTTCATCATAGGTACACTTCAACTAAGACAGACAAAATGAGAAGAAAAAAAATCCAGAAAATCACATTGTAGGATTTTTTATGAATTTATTTGCAAATTATGGTGGAAAATAAATATTTGGTCACCTACAAACAAGCAAGATTTCTGGCTCTCACAGACTTGTAACTTCTTCTTTAAGAGGCTCCTCTGTCCTCCACTTGTTACCTGTATTAATGGCACCTGTTTGAACTTGTTATCAGTATAAAAGACACCTGTCCACATCCTCAAACAGTCACACTACAAACTCCACTATGGCCAAGACCAAAGAGCTGTCAAAGGACACCAGAAACAAAATTGTAGACCTGCACCAGGCTGGGAAGACTGAATCTGCAATAGGTAAGCAGCTTGGTTTGAAGAAATCAACTGTGGGAGCAATTATTAGGAAATGGAAGACATACAAGACCACTGATAATCTCCCTCGATCTGGGGCGCAAGATCTCACCCTGTTTTATTTAACAAATATTGACATGTGACGGGGTTGAGACTAGCGTGACAGGAATGAATACTGTAACAGGGTTGACGAGACATCGGTTTCGATTTAAACAAGTTTAGTTTACTATCATACTACCTCCAAGAATTACCCCAAAACATTGCATTTCATTGTATGCAACCATGTAATAAGGACATTAGATATATTTAGAACACTCTTGGTTTTATTAACCAAACTGCAGTAAATATCGAAACAAATAAAAACCCATTAGGCACTAGGATACTTAATAACATTCAACAGGTTTCATCAGAAAAGTTCAACGTGTCATCAAACTGTAGGAACATTTTCCAAGGGCATTTAGAATGCTAGAACAGCTGTAGCTACAACGCTAGTGTCAGCATGACTATCCTTCTTCTCAGGAGAAACTTATTCATTCATGGGTTTCTTCCTGAGAGTCTGGCCCACACATCTCTCTCAACCTCCACTTGGTGGGATGTCACACGCCATGGGGGTGGCATCATCTTAAGGACTTCATCAAACTGATACCAGTGGATGTCATCGCAAGGAGGCCAGAAAAATCAGTTTGGTCCAACACCATGCATACATTTCACTTGTACACTCATTTCATCCGTACCGAGGATGATGCCTGGATAAAGGTCAGCATCATATTCCACTACACACCACTGTCCAAGAAGACCTGGATTTCCCCACTGGATTTCATCCACATGTTGTGGATATACCTCATTGGTTGGCTGTTCTGGAGCAGCCAGTACCTTCTGCCTGAAACTGAAGTGCTGTGTGTTAAAGCATGTACAGTTTAGGTCCTTCTTTGTTGAACAAAGGCAGCTGACATCACGAGATATCAGCCCACCAGGAGAACGGGTGATGACATGGTGTATTCTCATGGTGGAAGGCACAGCTTTTATCGGGCTTGGCATCATCTCCATCGCACGTTCAACATCGGTACTCTTCACAAAGAACAATTGCCCTGACCTTGAAGATCCTGGCTGTGGGGACTGCTCTGGAACATGATCTGGACTTTGTGGAGGAGTGGTCAAGTTCCTCAGTGCTCCTTTCCTCTCCTTGCTTCTTTTGTATGCTGCTCTCCACTGTTTACGCTGCTAACGCTGGTATCTCTCATTGAAATCACTTGCTTCATCCGAATGCTATACTATGGTTTGACCAGACCAGGTTATGTGTTGTGAAGCTAGCCACATAAAGGAATAGCCACAATAGTGGAATTTGCGGTTCGCCTTTAAAATAAAAGTCCCTATTTGAAAGTGATGCAGAAGGTTAAAATTGGTGAAATCATGCCAAGTTTAAACTTGATATTGTTAAACATGGTTGGAGTGTTGGAATGTGGAGCAATGAAATGGGGTATCAGTCTACTCGGTGACACCAAGAGAACACAACTGTGCATAGTTTAAGGAAATATTAGCGTCGTAGCTCTTATTGCGGGACTTTGACTGTGGGAAATCACCTCCCCAGTCAGCCTATTGTGCGTATTGACATTCATATTGCACTATACAGCCTTACCTAATGATTGGGGATCAATGAAATGGGGTATCGGCCTTCTCAGTACCTAAGTGCTTTTTTCCCAAAGTCCTCCTCAAGAGTTATCAGGCTCCAAAACATCCACGTTGAATTGTTTTTCCTCTGGAATAGTGTTCAATACACATGGTAGGTTGACTGGTACAATAAATGTGGCTCAATTCACAGTGGTTTCAGAGTCCTGCAATAAGAGCTATGACGCTAAGGTTCTCTTGGTGTCACTGAGTAGACTGATACCCCATGACATTGATCTACTAATCCATAGGTAAGGCTGTACAGTGAAATAAGTATGACACCAATGCAATTCTAAAGTCTAACACATCCAGTGTGATTTCAACAGATGTTTGTCAAATTAACAAATTATTGTATTTTGTTGAATTTATATAAGAACATTCCAACCTCGTTTGCATGATCTATTCCATCATGGAATGATTCCACTGTTTGTATTATTTGCATGCCTTTCATTGACTTTTATTTTGAAGACAAACCGTAAATTCCACGATTGTGGCTAATCCTTATTGTGGCTAGCTTCACATAGATGGGTCCGACCACCACTAATCAAATAATAACTGTCTTATAAATATTTTAGACGATGGCACTTAGCTACATAGTTAGCTAGCTAACTATAGCTACCGAAACAGATTATGTCGTTTTGCTATGTTTTTGAGGCATTAACTTTGTTTGCCTCCATCAGCTAGCTACCTATCTTTATTACCACCAGCACTTTACCAGCGTCATTATTATGTGACGTAGTGAAATTCGGGTCCTGATTGGTCCCAATAAGGATTAGCCACAATAGTGGAATTTGCGGTTTGTCTTCGAAATAAAATCTCTCAAACAGCGTTCTCTAATGAACCCTCTATGCACCTTTAAGACCGCTCTTTCAAAGTCACCGAGATCTCTTCTTGCCATGGAAGCCAAAATAGTGGGCAACTGGGCATTTTTGTACAATTTCCCATTACCAGGGTTTTGTTAAGAAGGGATACAGCTTTTGTCGAAATGTACTTTCCATACCAGGTTTAGGAGAATTTATGCAGTAGGCTAGGAGAATTGGGTTAAGGTTAGCGAAAATGCAAAAAACAACTTTTGACAACAACTGTATCCATCTAGACATGATGACCATTTATGTTACGTACGTCTGTCCACAAGAGATTACCAAAGGCGGAAGTGGCCAACAAGCGCGCTATATTTATCTGCTTCTTTATTGGACAACCCACTGATGACGTAACCCCGCTAAACTCGAACATCAAAAAAACCTCCGCTGCATATTTTAGCACCTTGACCAGAGATTCAACCAGGCATGGTAATTGAACTAACTGTATTCTGCTGGTTTCGTTTGAAAGACTACATTTAACAGATGACTTCTCTATAGTGCGAAATGGATTATCAACGGCATATTACCTCACGTCCATTGAGAATTCTTTGCCTTTTTAATCTGGTAAGTAGGCCTACTGTATGTTTTACAGATGTTATTGGGTTTAGTTTAGGTACTGTGATTTAACTGTGATTTTTTAATGAGGATGATGATGACAAGAGACGTAGATAATTAACATAATTATGATGACCTATTTATGATTATTGAAGAGATGATGATGGTGGTTGATTATGATATTATGCGAATGTAATTATGATTGTTGCTATTGCTGTTATTATGTGCCAATGATACATATTTTATACTTGTAATTATAGTAGTCTATCATATTTTATGTTATATATTGCAGTATAAAATCTTTTCTAAACTGATAGGTGTAGCCTACTTTTCAGATATGAAAGATGAAAATAAACAAGTGAACATAAAACAATTACAAGTTAGGGCACTGCTCTTACAGAAACGGAAACTTTTTTAAAATCATAACCCTAGTGAGCCTGCCTGCAATTTGTCCTACACTGCCAGTAAATGTAGTCATTCTAGTATTGTGCAGAGTTTTATAGAGCAGTTAATTCACTGAAATCAAGAATGCTCTCATAACATTTTTGTTAACATCAGGGGATTAGTTTATTGTATGTTAATTATTAGTTTATAGATTTAGATAGCCTGTGAATCTATAATTAACAGCTGAAATTGTGATTGTTATTTTGGTGCTTACCAAATAGTGAACTAGAGAAGCTTTATGACAGAACCATTATTGATTTGGCCTATTGCTGTTTTTATTGCCAGTACAGCCAAAATAAACTCAGTTTTTGTGTCAACATAAACATGAGTGTGTGAAGCAGACCTTTTAACCTAGTTTGTACTAGTTTTTCTTTGTGTATGTGTTTTACCAGGTTGTTCTTGGTACATTCTGTGACAGTCACTTTTTTCTGAACTGTGTGGGTTTTGCCACCAGGAAGCATAGCTGTGGGAAATAGAGGTGCTAAGGGTGCAGCACCCTCTGAAAAATATGAAATAAAAAAATATATAAAAAAATCCACAAATGTAGTGCACCGGGACTTCTGTATTAGCAGACCAATATAGCCATCTGTAGGGCAGACAACCCCCCTCCCCTTCCTGTGGCTATGCCAGGAAGTGTAGGTGTAGTGTAGATAACTAACTCCGTAGGTTATGGCCATGGCATTTCCATGTTGCAAGGTTTATCATCTGTTTACTGGCAGAGTCATCTCGGTTTACCTTGAGCGTAATTTTGTCAGACGCTCATAGTCTGTCCATGAGAGATTACTGCCAGAGGGCTGAGGGAAAGTAACTCTTCTACATCGTGGCTGGACTTCACTCTGGGAACTGGAATATTCTGTTGTTGCAAAAATAAAATAATGATTCCTCTAATGATCATGGTTCTCTCTCTCTCTCTCTCTGTCTCTGTCTCTCTGTCTATCTCTCCCAGGTATCCTCTGTATTGTTGTCCAGCTGTCCTCGAATCTGTGACCCAGGTAAAGCCATCAGTTTATCCCCCTGAACTAGATAGTAAAAGTGGGGTAAAAGATTACACCTGTCTCACAGTGTTACAAGGTGTATTTACTTCTTGCTTTCATCCAGCAATTCCACTCATTTTGCCATATGGTGGAGAGAAAAAGTAGCAGTTTTGCAATTCTACACATTTTGCCATGTGGTGGAGAGAAAAAGTAGCAGTTTTGCAATTCTACACATTTTGCCATAGGGTGGATGCAGTTTTTAATATGATAACTGATAATCAATGGGCCCCACCCAGGTCGGTAATTCAACCATGCTTACTACAAGTTTAGATATCTGACCTCTAGATTAATTTAACAATCTATTATTTTTTTGCAGGCATGAGCTAATTGAGTGAATGCTGATGCACAACCAAATGTCGAAATTGTACCTTGTGTATCCCCCCCCCCTCCCCCCCTAGCCAGTTGCCCATCCCTGATCTAGTGATTGATAATTAATTCTAAACTGTCAGATACTGGCACTCTGGAGCCTGTGATGAAACCTCATGGCACAGGAAGTAGCTGAGAACATGCAGTATATCGTTTTCTGTGGAATGCGATATTGGTAGATAAGGAAACCATCGATGACCTTTGTGATGACTGAACAGTCTGTCTGTCACATCATTTGGAATAGATTTGGGGAGATGCCCTTTATTTGCAAGCCACAAATGCTGCTTGTTCCTGTTTTGACCCACTGAAATGCAAACAAATGACAGATACAGTCAGCTCTCTGTGTCCGTGTGAAGGAGATACTGCTGTCACAACAAAATACATTTCCATCCACAGTCGTTATGCAGGTGAAGTCATACATTATTTTTTTTAAAGCATGATACCTGTGATGGAAACAGGACATTTAGGTACATTTAAAAAAAAAAATGCTGACAGATAATTTATTCATTCGACATGGTCGGATCTTGTGAGAAATGTATTATGTGAGAAATGGCGGTGGAAACTCCTTTATGGGTAAATATTGATAAAAAGCCCATCATATCGAAGTAAATTTGGATTCACGCGATGATATGGTGTGTGGTCCTCCCACTACGACTCAGAGAAACATGCAGTTTATTAGGCTACAGATGAAATAAGTTACGATGAACTTCACAGGATGGTAAAAGTGCCCAGTGATCTTGATGCTCCTTTCCAATAAATATCAAGGGTCTTATTCTGGTGATGTGATTGATGCTTGACTGCCGTTTGACAAATTAAAATACATTTAACCATAATAATCTCATCATGTAGACTAGCCTGCCCGCAGTGTATCTGCGAGCTGTTGGCTAGAGCGAACGACCCAGAGTAGGCACGTTTACTATTTAACGCAACAGTTTGTGTCTATCGGTCCAGTTGAAAATGCGATGGAAACACATTGAACTTTTAGTTTTTTTTCAGTAAATGAAAACTTAAGCTAAAAAGTCAATTTTGTGTGCACTATGTCATCAGACACGGATTTTTATCCACAACAAGTCTGTTTGGTGGAAACACACCACTGACGGAAAAATGTGCATATTTTCTTCATGCGGATTCTAGAATATTTGCATGAAAATCTGTCGCCTATTGGATGGAAACCTCATTGGATGGAAACCTAGCTGCTCATTTTAAGTACTTCCACTTCAACTTCATTTTTTGTCATCTCGTCCTACCACAACATTTCTTTGACACCGTCAGTGAAAAGACGTGCCACTGGCATCATACATATTATATAGTATGCTATCGTGAGTGACTATCTTTAAAGTTTGGTCAGTCTACTGTAATGGCAGGCAACTCTCCACATTCAGAACAGTCTTTGAGGAATCATTTATCTTCCATTCCATGGCTCCTAACTTCTGTGAACCCATGGTACATACATACTAAAGGGACTGTAAATGCACTGAAAGGGAAAAAGAAAGAGTCAGAGACGGAACAAGTGTGTCATCAGGATGTTGATACCTATGTGAACACCTGTCTTTTGTCCTTTGCAGGCTTCATTATTGACAAGTGTAAGTGTGTCCCTTGTCACGATGGCTACTACTGGTACATGCAAAACGGCCTTCCGAAGTGTGACCAATGCAGCGAAGCCTGCTCGGGTAACTTTTACAATTAGGCATTACATTGTGTTCTTTCATTCCTCTACACTAAACGTCATACCCATCATTCATTATTTACCTCAAGGAAATACAGCATGTACATTGGTAACAATAGTTTAATATAAAATGCCATCATTATTTTACATGAGTTGAATAAGGGACAAACCTATTGAGAGCAAATGTCTCCGACATCATTTGTGTGTTTGCGTGTCTTTGTTTGCGGGCAAAGTGGATCAGCACTTGACACAGGTGAAGGAATGCGGCCGGGACTCAAACCGCGAGTGCCACTGTGACAGTGGCTTTTTCTGTGACAACGCTGCCCAGTATACCTGCAGGAGGTGTAAGCCGTGCTCGCCCGGAACCTTCTCTAACAAACCAAACCTAACCATGTCCTGCAAACCCCACACAGAGTAAGTCCACAGTTATACAGCACTGGTGCTGAGCACCGTACTGATTCAGACATTCTCTGCCTACCATAAAGACTTGACCTGTTAAACTGTATCTCCCTCTAGTGGATTTATGAGTCATTTGAAGCAAACAATTGTACACACGGCCTACTTTTACAGTAAATTCAATTATTATACCTACTAGTATCCAACACCTCACAAGTTCTCTCCTGGCTTCTCACCAGTTGTGGCCATAAGGGAATGACTATGGTGACAGAGGGCACTGCCACTCAGGATCGTGTATGTGCCCAGACCTCCCCTAACTCTCCTACAACCACTGCGCCTCCAACAGTCCACAGCTCAGAGATAGGCTTTCATTCTTCTACCTCCAGTGGAGTCCGCACCACCCGAAAACCCCTCATCATACCATCCCCATCTGGCCTGGTGGGGTCTACATCTCCTGATGGTATGGCTCTTATGAGAGCTTTCTCTCACTTGAGTGAATCCAAGCATTTCCTGCTCTGTCCACTGGAGGGCTTTAATAACATGCTTCACCAGTCCAGCACTAGAGGTATCATTGTCCTGCCATTTATTCACACTCATTCTCTGTTTATTCCAGCCTTTCCCATAGCCACAATTGACACATCTGCAGACCCTTCACCAGCCTTACTCACCAGGCCTTCTTTGTCCCAAGCCCAAAGCGAGCCCTCTACCTCCCTCCCAACTAGGAAACAAGTCACTGAACACAGCTCCTTTGACCCCAACACAATGCTCACCACCAGGAGAAACCTCAGCAAGGTGGACAGTAACACCTCACCTGCAGAGTCTGCCTCTGCACCTCTTACCACAGATGACAATGGTATGATTCTCAGAAGACTAGAGTATCCCGTCTCTCCATTTCTACTAGATGATTCATTCTTTCAGAAATACATTTGTAGTTAGTATAGGCTCTTAAAGGGTCTGTTATATTTAGTAAAAGTAACATAACACTGACAGGTTCAGCATTTCAGGCTTCCTGCTCCTGTCTCTCTGCCTCTCCATAACACTGTTGAAGCACCTTTTCCTCTGCTCATCCAAGACTCACCTCATCTCTTAGCAACAGATACTGGACCGAGCCCTTCCACTCTCCCTTGGCTGCTGCTGATAGGTGGGCTACTAGGGGTTGTCGTGCTGCTGGTTGTTTACTTTGTCCGTTGTAAGGAGAGGTCACTGAAGTCCCTAGACAAGTGGAAAGGTGAGCGAGTAAAGTGGTTAGATAACACAAACAACGTTATGCAGTGATGCATCAGATTATATGCCATGTTTCCCTTTCTATAAAACACAGTAAATAAATACACTTACAATAATTATAGGGAGACAGTGAAACATTGTGGTGTATACATGCATATACAATATGCATTTTGATTTCTTGATTCCTTTTATATTCCTTTAGGTCCAGTATTTGGTATAAATGTGAGTACAGTACTAATTCTCTATTTGCATAATGTATGTATCGAACTTCTGCAGTGTTGCTAGAAGAATAAACGGTGACTTCTCGAAAGTCAAATGGGTCACTGTGTGAGAATGTGTCTCTACCTTTAGGATGAGCAGATTTGTAAGGAAGGTTTAAGAGGGAGCTATAATGTGTGGGAGAGCTATCATTGTCCTGCTGCCCTACAGACGGCTTCCTATATACAGGCCCAGCCACCACAGGAGAGTTGCCCATACCCGGAGGCCCAGCATCTTCTGGGGAGTGAGACTGGGGGAAATCCTAGACAGGATGGTGCAGGGTTGCTACCTCCAGGGGTCATGAAGCAGGTCACAGTGGACCACTCTGGTGGAGAGAACATTAGCAACACAGTGGGTAGGTGTAGTGCATCGCTCTGCGCTAGTACTGATATTACTACACTGTTTTGATATCATATTGTTACACTGTATCTTATGTTTGCGTGCCGTGTAGCCACATTTGGACAGGCATATTTCCTCTAGCGTGTCTGAAAACTAGGGGGCTAAAGGTCCGGAAAAACTTGGGTCTGGAAACATTTTGTTCTTCGGCAAGGAAGTTTGTTTAATCTCACTTGTGTCCGAGTTCATATTTCCCTTTCCAGTTGTTTTGTTTGGCTGTGAGTTGAGACATACTTCTTCTAGTTTAAACTTCCTGTTCAAATATCACTGCCAAGACACAGTGGTACCAGTGCAGTGCTGCAGTGTATAAAGCATGGTCAGAGGTCACACAGAAATATAATCATGTATAGACTCTTTTCCAGTACATGACACACTGACGTCACGCACTGACACGCGCGACTCTTGACGGCAGTAAGAAAGCCATTGCCATCTGCGCCCATTAAACACAGCCTAAATGTACTTTTTTATTACTTCTAAACAAAATAGCTTTTTGGGGTTCTCATACCCTTACAATGATGTTTTAATTCTTGCATGAACAGTCGCTTAGATTATATTTGGTTGTGATCATTGCAAAATAACTATTTTGGATGCAGCAGCTGTTAGCTATAATGCTAACGCTCATTGATATAGGCTGTAGCAAAAGCTAGCCATAGAGCCATTTTATTGGTTGAAGTTGAAGTGTTTTTTTTAAGTATAATGCAGTTGATTTGTGATGATGACACAAACATTATATTAAGCAGGACATTCATACGAGCCTTAAAATCCAATTATAATCCAAAAGTAGTGTGAAATGCACTAATAAGCAATATGTAAATAGAGGCTTTTTTTGCTGGCGTTCTATAAGAACTCCCCCTTGTTATGCCGCCAACTTGCGCGCATTGCCCTCAATGTTTGTAAACACAGAAAGGGTTCTATAAGCTGCTGAATGAGGCCAGCTTTTCACTTCTTCTCTGTACATTTATTACAGTACTAAGTTCACCAGGTTTTATATCAGCATTTACTGTGCATAACAGATAGGAATGTATGTGTCACCTGTTTCAATAGTTTAATTGACTAATGTTTGTGCTTGGTGTTTGATTCAGGGTCCATTTACATCTACTCTCCGGGGACGGTTGTCCTGGGATACAACAAGTCGGAGAGGAAGGTGGATCAAGTCGAGAGTGGGGTAGAGGGCTGTCCCCTCACCAGAACACCCCAGCAGGAGTCCTCCTGCCCCCTCCCTGAGGGCCCTGCTCTGGGGCCAGAGAGAATGAGTACACAGGAGGAGACCTGCAAAGAGCTGAGATACCCCATCCCGGCCACCAGCAACTGAGAACTAGAAAAAAATGGAAATTAAGGATTAACTATGGAAAAAGCCTGAGGAGGAGCAACTTCATTCAATATCAACTATCATCTCTAGGGGAAGAATGCAGGCAGATTATTATTTGCTACTGTAAAGACTGTTAGACTGGATGGCTTCCTTCTGTACAAGGATTGCCAAAGCCACTGGGGTCCCTCATGGGTCTTCTATTATGAAAGAGTGACAGTTTGTTCCAACTGTATGTAATAGTCTTAGCACGGTTTCAAATTTACTGTAAGTCACTGTTGTGACAGCAGTGCTGGGACAGTTTGTGAGAGCAATGCATGGTCTGTTTGATATGGGGTGTCAACACTGTGAGTCGGAGTTTCCCATCATAGGGTACATGTACACAATGGCGCCAGATAGTGTGAGAGTCTATGTGTATCAACCACAGAAACAGTGAAGACAAGAAATTCATATGAGGTGGGAAGTAACCTATATAACAAGTAGGGTTTGGCGTGTGAAGAGCTTACAATTTCCATTGTGAAGTAATACAGGGACTGTCTGGACAATTTAAACTCAAACATAGCCATGTTCACTGGTTATAACCTTTGTTCTGTGAATTTATGATCAAGACATTGCTATGTACAGTAGCCTACAGAACGAAGACAGAAGAAAGATGATTTTATAACAGACAATAGCAATCTGTTCCAGTCTATTCCTTGACATAAATGTACACAAATGAACAAACTATTTCAAGTCATCTCTTTATGGTGAAACCACTTATGTCGTTGACTATGACTATGGGCAGCCAATCACTGTCTTTTAATCATGCAGAACAATTGTAATATTTAGTCTGTTTGACAAACGCATGTGACGTAGGCTATGCCCATAGCATGAGCTGTTTGATTACCCCAATTTTTCTTTTGTCCTTCTGAAATTGTAGAACTTTTTCAAGCAAGTATTTACCGACAAAACACACCGTTTACGATGATTTCTGTGTTCGTATGGAGGAATGAAAAATGGTCTCTCTTTTTGTATAGTAGTGGTGCTGAAAATGGTGACTCAACATTTTGTGGTTAACATACCAAATTTGGCACAGATGTAGATGTACGGCGCCTTCGAAAAGTATTCAGGCCCCTTGACTTTTTTCCACTTTTTGTAATGTTACAGCCTCACTCTAAAACATGATATATATTTTAAAAATCCTCAGCACTCTACACACAATACCCCATAATGACAAAGCGAAAACAGGTTTAGAATATATTGCTAATTTATTAAAAATAAATAACAGAAAATGTATTTTTGTAGGGGAAATGTAGGGGTTATTCTGCTGTCCGCATAGGAGAACCCTTTTGGTTCCATGTAGAACCCTTTACCCCCGACATAGGACCCAAAAGGGTTCTACCTGGAACCAAAAAGTGTTTTACCTGGATCCAAAAAGGGTTCTTCAAAGGGTTCTCCTATGGGGACAGCCGAAGAACCTTTTTAGGTTCTAGATGGCACCTTTTTTCCCCCCAATAGGGTAGTCCATAGCGTTCTAAAGTTCGAGCTAAAAGTCTGATGGCACCAGTTTCCATATCGCCTATAACTCAATCGCCAATTTCTCAGCCTCTGAGTATCACAGAAACACAAGACTCTGAATGATTAACAGAAACATGTTAATGACAAGATCCTATGACTGAAATGGATCAAAACATGGAAAAGCATGCAAACATTTATATTTTAAACATAAGATTTGACTATAAATGAGTTAACATTCTTAATATTTGTATTGTGTTGTGTTACAAAAGGTTAATGAAAGAAAGTATTACTGCTTGACACTGCCTCTGCAATCATTACCAGTTTGGGTACAGTACATGGACTTCTTGAGGAAATTGAAATCGAAGGTTACTGCAGTGCAAAGACGCCCTCAGTTTCCTCAGCTAGTCAGCAGTTCAAGGAAACGCGCACTTTTGTTCCAGGTTGTAATTCGAGTGTTCTTCTGTAGGCTAACAATACGGTTTCAGTATGGACTTTTTCGCAAGATCTTAAAGGGTCAATAATAGTTCAATCAATCATGATACTGAGGACTGTAAGTGGCGTTCTTACAGTAAGGATTTTTCTAGCAATCATGGTGCAGCCTGTTGAGAACATGGTAAGGGTCCTTCAGACGTGAATGTTGTGTGACGCGACCATGACAACGAGAAACAGGTCCGTGTAACTGGTGCAGCCTGACCAATGTTTAGCTGAATGGGATACTCTGCAGTGTTGTATGATCATCAGATGAGATCACCAGTCTGATTTTAAATAGCGAATCATTAATAATTGATCGTTGACTCTTATCTAGGTCTATGAATTGGGTTTGTGCGAGAGAATGTTGTGTTGTCTTGGATTTTTCCACTTAATTTGTCAAGGTATTGTGACATAGAATATATGTTTAAAATACATAGGATTTGAAAAAAAAGTCAACATAAACTGTTGTTTTGAGAGTGAAATTGAAGGATTATGTTATCATTGTGACCAATTTTCAACATCGAGAAACCATATAAAATATGTTGAATTTGTACCTTTGAAACCAAGTCAGATCTTCAACATTATATAGACTGTCGGAAAAAAACTAAAGTCTTAGGCAGCTACTACTGGAGAGTTGTCTAACAGGTATTAATTTGATCTCCCATCCATGGTTTTAACCAAGCCCAGCACTGCTTAGCTTTGTTGCTTGTCGCTTGTCGCTGACTACTACGTGTACCAATGTCATATCATGAGAATAAGTATTGAGAGATCTGCTGAAATGGATAACGAAATATATTCACTGTTGCTATCAAAGTAATTCCCGAAAGGTTGGTTTAACCGAGCAAATTAAATGTAACCATACTTTATGTCATATCATCAATGATACTCTTTAGGCCTATATAGCATTTGCAAAGTCATCTACATTGTTCTTGTCTATGAATGTTCTGTATTATGTCATGGCTCATGTTTTGTGTGGACACCAGGAAGATTAGCTGCCTTTGGCAACTGCTAATGTGGATCCTAATAAAATACCCCAAAATACCAAAAAAACAGCAATTGTTTCAATTCAACCCAAGGTTCAACTAAAAATAGACAATACATATCGGCCTAGGATTACAAGCTTTGGTTGATTTCAAATGTAATCTTCAAGTTAATCATTAATTTGTTAAATTCACATCTCCATCTCAACCTAAAATCTAAGTTAAAGAATAGAAATATATCTAACTGGATTTAAAGTTTGAGTAGATTAGATTTAGTCCTATTGTTTAATTTCAATTTTTGTTTGACATAGAGATCTAACATATAAATTATTAATTTGTAGACAAACCGGATGGTAAATTGTGTTTGGTTGTCAACGTAACCAAATATCAAATATCTTCTGCTTGGATAGTTCAATCTGTGCGATTTACTTAATTTGGCTTTAATTCCAGTTTGTCTACAAATTAATAATTCATATGTTGGATTCACGTCTCCATCTCAACCAAAACTCAAATTTACAGAATAGGATTAAATCAGATCAAATCAAACTTTAAATGCACTTTAAATCAAGTTTGATCTTGGTTGAGATGAAGACGTGAATCTCCTTCAAATGTTGATATTTGGTTGGGTTGAGAACCAAACACAATGAGCAATACAGTAAATATCCTATTAACTTGAAACAGATATAGGATCTTAATTTTATCACTATTTTCAAATCAAATTTTATTAGTCACATGCGCAGAATACAACAGTGAAATGCTTACTTATGAGCCCCAAACAAACAGTGCAGTTTTGGGGGGCTGAGCACGCACCCCTGAGGGGCCCCTGTGTTGAGAATCAGCGTGGCGGATGTGTTGTTACCTACCCTTACCACCTGGGGGCGGCCCGTCAGGAAGTCCAGGATCCAGTTGCAGAGGGAGGTGTTTAGTCCCAGAGTTCTTAGCTTTGAGCTTTGAGGGCACTATGGTGTTGAACACTGAGCTGTAGTCAATGAATAGCATTGTCACATGGGTGTTCCTTTTGTGCAGGTGGGAAAGGGCAGTGTGGAGTGCAATAGATATTGTATCATCTGTGGATCTGTTGGGGCGGTATGCAAATTGGAGTGGGTCTAGTGTTTCTGGGATGATGGTGTTGATGTGAGCCATGATCAGCCTTTCAAAGCACTTCATGGCTACAGACGTGAGTACTACGGGTCGGTAGTCATTTAGGCTGAGAATTGTCCCGCACAGCAGGAAATGCAAACTTCTAATGTATTTGATCTTTAAAAAGGCTGTAATTTACACTTTAAAAAATCAGACTTTCCCTCACAAATTTTTTTTCTCATTAATTATAATCCACATAGTAATTCACATTTCCTCTTGCTGCAGGATCCCGCTGTAGCAAACAAGCTCAAAATAAGATCCTACGCCTGTATGTTGGATTTTCATCTCTAACTAAATAGAATAGGTGAATAGAATTAAGCCAGTGGCTCAGATGAAACTATCCAAGCATTAGATATCCTTTAAAATGACTTTTGCAATACACGAAATAGCCTAAAGTTAAGGCAATTTTACAATTTTAAGCATTTAATTCACTATTAATTTCACCATCAAAAGAAACTGACGTTTTTGTAAAGCTCAATATTTCATTTTCACTCTTAACTCGAGTGTTCCACAAAACCAAACACATCAAATCAGGAAACGCCTGATTCAGTTTTCTGATTTGATATGTTTGTTTTGGATGGCTGCCATAAAGGAAAAGGAAATGCCTGTCAGAAGAGGCATTCTGTCCCATTGTACAAAAGGCTACAAGAGAGGACGATGGTGAGAGGCCTTGGCAGCGGCTTATCTTTGTTATTCAGACATCATAGCCAGTCCTTGACAACTTATTGGAAATCTCTCCGATCTCCTCACCCACTTCCTGTCAAACACGAGACAGACAGATTTAAAAAAAAAAAAAAAAAAAAAAATGTTTTACCGTCTGTACATTGTGTCTTGTGTCTACTGGCAAACAATTACTATACCACAAATGTGTCAGTGTATATTCCCCAGTCCCAGACAGATATAATAGAAAATGTCTTCTTTTTTTGCTGACACAATACCCAACCCTCAGGTTCTACACTCTTAGAAAAAAAGGTGCTATCTAGAACCTAAAACAGTTATTTGGCTGCCCCCATAGGAGAACCTTTTGAAGTACCCTTCTTGGTTTCAGGTAGAACCCTTTTGGGTTCCATGTTAAAACCTGTACACAGAGGGATCTACATGGAACCTAAAATAGCTCTATCTGGAACCAAAAAGGGTTCTCCTATGGGGATAGCCCGAAGAACCCTTTTGGAACCCTTTTTTCTAAGAGTGTACTAGAAGTTTAAATAGAAGGCTCTTGGTGGGGCATGTTACTCATCATTCCTCCTCCTGATCAGGTGCACTTCATGGTCCCCTTGTCCCTACAGGTGTACACTCTGCCATACACACCAGACTCAGACGGATCCTGCCGCAACAAAACAGCTGAATACTATAACCCAGATGTAAACCTGTGCTGCAGCAAGTGCACTTCTGGTAAGGTGTGGTCCTGAATACTAATGAAACTGAGAGGAGAGGACATCCTTAGAATCTTAGCACTAGATATGATCACTTCAAACATTACAATACTTTTACAGTACTCGGTAGGTTCTGTAAAATGTACGTGTACTGAGATGATTACTGTAAATTATACATTTATATCATTACAGGGACACGCCGGAAAGTTGTATGCAGCTCTACCTCAGACACGGTGTGTGAGCCATGTCCTAGTGGCCAGTACAGCGGGACCTTTAATTACTTCCCAAAATGCTTCAGATGTCCCAAGTGTTCAGCAGGTGTGTGGGTTATATTATTCCAGTGACTCAGCTACATTGATACGTGTGTCGTCTTTAACGAGCATTTTATTCCTTTATGCGTGAAGACAAAGGCCTGAAGTATGTCCAGAAGTGCTCCAGCACCACCAAGACTCAGTGTGCGTGCCAGACTGGAATGTACTGCGTACTGGACCAACACCCGGACTGTAAGGAGTGTGCCAGTTATACATACTGCAAGCCTGGTCATGGGGTCTCTGTAGAAGGTACCACAGCTGGACAGGAGGCTGGTAGGACACCATTTCTAACTGATTCCACATGTTTCTGTCCTCGTCAAATATTATATTGGAAGTTTGAATGCAACTGTTCACTGTAAGAGTATGAGTAAACATGTTTGTGTGTTGTGGTGTATGTTTCAGGGACAGCAGAGTCGGATGTGGAATGTGCATCATGCCCCAATGGAACCTTCTCTGACCAGCACTCCTACACCCAGATCTGTCAGCACCACACAGAGTGAGTGACTCACGCATTCATGCATAACACGAACGCATGCAAGCACGCACACACACAGAGACACGCACAGAAATTATTTGGACTGTCAGTATTGGTGTTAACAAGGGGACTGTGACACTGTCTCCTCAGTTGTGTGTCTCAGGGGAGGGACGTACTGACTTATGGTACAGCCACCACCGATGCGGTGTGTGGACCGAAGGTAAATGGACGACTGGTCTCCATCCTCCAAACCACCACACCTCCAAGTCCACCGACCACAATGCCACCCTCTGGTAAAGTGCATACCACATCAAGTCTACAGAGCATGGATATGTCTACAGTACCAACCACCCTGGGCTCAAAGCTGACATCTAGTCCCTCTGATCCACTGGTCATCGCTCCAATGGAAGACAAATCACCAGGCGTCGACCTTTGGATAGGTAAATACAAGCAGCTATATAGTCCACGTGTCAGAGACCACTCTCGTGGTTTGAACATTTCTCCACCGCCGTCTCTCGTATACTTACACCGCTTTGTTGTACCCCCGCTCTTGTATCTTTCAGTTGCAGGTGCTATCGGAGGTGTTATGTTCCTGCTGCTGATCATAGGCACTATCATTTACAAGAAAGGTAAAGCTTTAGAGTTAAACACTTGATTGTAATAGCCCTTTAATTGATTGCAAACATGGCTATGAAAATGACAACATTTTACTGTAAGTTTACTATGTTCTCTTACAGCCTTCACTAAGTTCATACGTGTATCTTCTACAGAAGATATAAATGGAAATTCTGAGAAGGAGGCCATTAAAGTGAGTTTTTTGGCCATTTAACCATAGTAAAGCATGTTGGAGGCAAGAACATTTCAACATTTTCTCTCTCTCTCTCTCTCTCTCTCTCTCTCTCTCTATATATATATATATATATATAGTGTCTGCTGGGGAAAGGAGACTGCAGTAATGTCGGTCAGGCAGAGACCAAGCAGGATGCTATTAAGACCTGGTCAGGCTCTGGGTGCTCCAACAGCCTGGAGGGCCTGTCAATATGCCCCGTCCAGTCCACCCTTCCACAGCCCAGCATCCTGGCCAGCATCCCCCAGCCCAGCCCCCAATCCACCAGCCCTCTGGCATCTGTCCCCCTAGTTAATGTCAACATCACTGTTACCTACCCTGTGAACATAGGAAATGAGTTATGCTCCAGACCTACCAGCACCCAGATAGACTCACCACAAGCCGACCCCGAGACCCCTTTATCAAGGGAGGAGGAGGTGTATGTGAACATGCCGCAGCGAGAGAGTTGCAAAGAGGCACTTACGGCAGTACAGGAGTTTGGAAATGATGTATGAGGACTGGAGGCATATGGGGGAGGATCAGGCAATAGATTGTGTTTTAGTGATGTTTTTTTATACTGTGACTGTTGTCTCTGTTATATGGTTGCTACTTGAAGTACTGGTGGTGACTTTGTGCTGGTAGAGAGGGACAGAATGACTGTTCATGTGCCTCAGGTAGGATTTCCCAAACTTTGCACAATTTGCATAAGTTATACCCAGGGAGGGTACCCGAGTTTGGGAAACCCTGGTATATACCCTGATATAATGTGCTGTCTGTGCTGGAAAGTCTTGAACACCTGATTTAGATTGTCATTAACTGTTTGAAGAATTATTGATAAGTGAATGATGTATGCAATTACTGTGAATGTTGTTGTAAGTATACTGTAGATGTGACACGGCTCAAGGTATCCCGAAATCTTTTATCATAAGTAGGCAATAACCTTTCCTACACATGCCATACTTTTGGGGGAATTCATTATGGCCTGTACAATATGAGAAGATTTCATTTGTATTCTTGAGGGAAGAGAGCGTGCCTATACTTTCCAGAGTAAGGGTTCTTTGTCTCTTTTTTTAATCAAACTAAATGAAACTGCTTTGTTTTTTTGGCCTACACCTGTTGAACCGTGTGCAGATCATGAGTAATACATTCTCAACATCAGCTCAATAAGAAGTTAAGAATGATGGATGACACATTTTTGTATGAAGGGTATTGTTTTTCTCTAATACTATCACCACCTACTGGTGGAACAAATATATATATATATATATATATATATATATATGTATATATATATATTTTTTTTACAGTTTATGCACATAATATGATTTAGTATTATCCAGCAACTATATTTGGATTATTAGAGTGGCCTACAGTAAAAAATTAATAATTAAAAAGTAATAAAAAGTTGAAAAAGTTGATTGATGCTCCAATAGGTACACTCAGCAAAGTGATGTTTTCAACAAAGTACGGAAGCAAACTTTCCCCATTGAAAGCAGTGTGGCCAAGCCTGATTTCAAGCATTAAGGGGGTGGTATTATAACTGGATTATAGCTCCTGTCCAAATGCTGTGAATTATATATACTGTGCATGTCATAGTCCCCAGTCAACTCCATTACACTCAAAATGTACTTAAACCAGTGAATGCTAGCGATGGCTAGCTATGCTAGCTATTCTACCAGTCGGTCTTAATGAGTGTTAGCATGCTAATAGCACACCATGTACACAGAAATGTATTTTTTTTAAGGGGTATGCAGTAGGTTGATAACTATGTCACCAAAGTATGTTGTATCATCAGACATGTCAAATAACATTCCCAGCTAATGAGAAAACAGTCATGGTATTTCATTTAAGAGAATGAACAAGATTTAACAAGGCAACCTTGGGGCTAATTTGAATGGGCAACAACAGCAGATTGAGGGATTTTTACATCTGTACCTCAGTACGACCCACGTGACCGCAGTCAACATCCCTCCGTGAGGGGACTGTCCCTTAGATCCCCTTCCCTTCCCTTCCTTGTTGTATTATATGCTTTGTTAATAAAACATTTAAAAAGCAGTTTAATATTTATTTTGAAATCCCGTTCCCCCATTCATGTTCTACCAGCAGTATAAACTTTGATTGTTTCAGGTTAGAAATAGTCAAAATCAAAGCCAAGTACCGCACTGAAATAAGATCACACATCTTTCTATGCGATCACATAGCTAGCAACATAGCCCGCACGAGAAACATTTGGAACATTTCTTTTGACATATCAATCTAATATCCAGGTAACTGCCCAAATAAAGGAAACACATGAGTAAATAAGGGATACAAAGTACATTGAAAGCAGGTGCTTCCACACAGGTGTGGTTCCCGACTTAATTAACCAATTAAAACATCCCATCATGTATAAAAATGCCCAGGTGACCATTATTTTGGCTACCATGGCTAGAGGTAAAGATCTCAGTGACTGAAAGAGGGCTCTCAAAGGAGCATAGGGGCTTTAAAGGCTGTGTGTGTGTGTGTGTGTGTGTGTGTGTGTGTGTGTGTGTGTGTGTGTGTGTGTGTGTGTGTATTTCTCAGTCACCGAATCTCAACCAAATTGAACACTTGAGGGAGATTCTGGAGTCGTTATGTGTCTCCTCCGTAGGGAGAACGGGCAAAGGGAGGAGACGACAGGACTTAGAAAACCGATCCACAACTACCAGGATCGTGGTGCAGCCCTGGGACGGAGGAAGATCGGTCAGGAAGTCCACCGACAGCTGTGACCAAGGCCGCTGTGGAACAGGGAGGGGTTGTAACTTCCCTCTGGGCAGGTGCCTAGGAGCCTTGCACTGAGCGCACACCGAACACAAGGAGACATAAACCCTCACGTCCTTAGCTAAAGTGGACCATCAGTACTTCCCCCTAAGGCTTCGCACCGTCCAATTGATACCTGGATGACCAGAGGAGGGTAACGTGTGAGCCCACCGAATCAACCTGTCTTGAACACCAAGCGGGACGTACTTCCGTCCAGCCGGACACTGAGGTGGAGTAGGCTCTGACCGAGATGCCCGCTCGATGTCCTCGTCCACTTCCCACACCACCAGAGCCACCAGACAAGAAGCCGGAAGTATGGGAGTGAGATCATTGGACCGCTCCTCTGTATCATACAGACGGGACAATGCGTCTGCCTTAGCGTTCTGGGAACCTGGTCTATACGATATTGTAAATCTGAGTAGGGTGAAAAACATAGCCCACCTTACCTGGCAAGGGTTCAGTCTCCTCGCCGCCCGGATGTACTCCAGATTACAGCAGTCAGTCCAGATGAGGAAAGGGTGTTGAGCCCCCTCAAGCCAATGTCTCCACACCTTTAGAGCTTTTACAACAGCCAGCAACTCCCGGTCCCCCAAGTCATAGTTTTGCTCCGGCCGGGCTGAGCTTCCTCGAAAAGAAAGCCCAGGGGCAGAGCTTCGGTGGTGCGCCCGAGCGCTGTGAGAGCACGGCTCCAATCCCAGCCTCGGATGCGTCCACCTCCACCATGAATGCCAAAGAGGGATCCTGATGAGCCAACACGGAAGCCTTGGTAAACAGAGTCCTCAAGTGACAAAACGCTCTGTGCGCCTCAGCCGACCACCACAGACGCACCGGTCCCCCCTTCAGCAGTGAGGTAATGGGAGCAACCACCTGCCCAAAACCCCGGATAAACCTCTGGTAGTAATTGTCAAATCCTAAAAACCGCTGCACCTCCTTTACCATGACAGTCATGAAGCGGGCACAACAAAACCTATTCCCCCTCAGGAGACTGAAAAGATTTGGCATGGGTCCTCAGATCCTCAAAAGGTTCTACAGCTGCACCATCGAGAGCAGGTTGCATCACTGCCTGGTATGGCAACTGCTTGTTCTCTGACCGCAAGGCACTACAGAGGGTAGTGCAAACGGCCCAGTACATCACTGGGATCAAGCTTCCTGCCATCCAGGACCTCTATACCAGGCGGTGTCAGAGGAAGGCCCTGAAAATTGTGAAAGACTCCAGCCACCCTAGTCATAGACTGTTCTCTCTGCTACCACACAGCAAGCAGTACCTGAGCGCCAAGTCTAGGTCCAAGAGGCTTCTAAACAGCTTCTACCCCCAAGCCATAAGACTCCTGAACATCTCGTCAAATGGCTACCCAGACTATTCACATTGCCCCATCTCCCTCTCTCTACACCACTGCCAATCTCTGTTGTCATCTAGGTATAGTCACTTTAATGAACTCTACCTATATGTACATACTACCTCAACTAACTGGTGCCCAGCACATTGACACTGTACCGGCAGCCCTCTGTATATATTGTTATTTTTTACTGCTCCTCTTTAATTACTTGTTGCTTTTATCTCTTATTCTTATCCATTTTTTTAACTGCGCTGTCAGCTAGATAAGCATTTCACTGTAAAGTCTACACCTGTTGCATGTGACTAATGACATTTGATTTGAAGACAACGACAAAAACTATTTTCCTGACTTGCTTTACAAAGATGTCTAGAAATGTACACGTTTTGTGCTCTTGCAGGAAGCAATCACTCCCCTGTTGCTGACTGCAAATTCTCTATAACTGAGCTAATGACTCACTAACTAGCAACGGATATGAACTAAATGTGCACACGTGGCTACATGCAGCTCTTGCTTTGATCTCAAAACAAGCGCATCTACCCACGACCACAGCTATAAACACAGTCCAAGTTCAAAGTAAATGCATAGATCCATATATGGCAATGGTCTATTTGCATATAGGCCTACTGCACCGCTGATTGGTTATGTGGCAACGGTCTGTGTAGAGAACAGGCTGAGTCTTGTGCAATAGAATCGAGCTCAGATGCGTTCTGCCTACAACAAAATCGCATGCATAGTTCGTTTTGTTTCGGTATGTGGCATCGAAAGTGGCTAATATTGCGTTGATCAGTGGCAACCCCTCATTCAGGGCAGGTGGGGCAGAGCATTCTGAATAAGGCAGCTCCAAAATGCAGGTGTTTCAGCCAAGCTCAGTGCTTTCTGTGGTGGTGGGGCAGCCTGCGGAAAATACGGAGTGTAGTGTTGGTAATGTTCTCTAGTTGCGCCGTGATTGGCTCAGTGTTCTGTCGCTCATCTACAAAATCTACGGGGAGAGCTCGAAAATTCAAGCCCCTTGGGTGCTGCCATTGAGTTACATGAGAAGGCTCAAGGTCACAGATAATATTACGCCAAATCACGTTATATCTACCGTAGCTTGGACTGATCAAGTCAACATCATACTTTCAAAATCTTACCTATCAAGCTAGACAAATCAAAATCAAATCAAATCAAATGTATTTATATAGCCCTTCGTACATCAGCTGATATCTCAAAGTGCTGTACAGAAACCCAGCCTAAAACCCCAAACAGCAAGCAATGCAGGTGTAGAAGCACGGTGGCTAGGAAAAACTCCCTAGAAAAACCAAAACCTAGGAAGAAACCTAGAGAGGAACATGGCTATGTGGGGTGGCCAGTCCTCTTCTGGCTGTGCCGGGTGGAGATTATAACAGAACATGGCCAAGATGTTCAAATGTTCATAAATGACCAGCATGGTCCAATAATAATAAGGCAGAACAGTTTAAACTGGAGCAGCAGCACGGCCAGGTGGACTGGGGACAGCAAGGAGTCATCATGTCAGGTAGTCCTGAGGCAGGGTCCTAGGGCTCAGGTTCTCCGAGAGAGAGAAAGAAAGAGTGAAAGAGAGAATTAGAGAGAGCACACTTAAATTCACACAGGACACCGAATAGGTCAGGAGAAGTACTCCAGATATAACAAACTGACCCTAGCCCCCCCCACACACACACATAAACTACTGCAGCATAAATACTGGAGGCTGAGACAGGAGGGGTCAGGAGACACTGCCGGAGGACACCCCCGGACAGGGCCAAACAGGAAGGATATAACCCCACCCACTTTGCCAAAGCACAGCCCCCACACCACTAGAGGGTTATCTTCAACCACCAACTTACCATCCTGAGACAAGGCCGAGTATAGCCCACAAAGATCTCCGCCACGGCACACGGCACAACCCAACAGGGGTGAATTGGTGCCCAGGGACGGCATGTAATGACCCAGCCCCTGGTTAGAGGCAGAGAATCCCAGTGGAAAGAGGGGAACCGGCCAGGCAGAGACAGCAAGGGCGGTTCGTTGCTCCAGAGCCTTTCCGTTCACCTTCCCACTCCTGGGCCAGACTACACTCAATCATATGACCCACTGAAGAGATAAGTCTTCAGTAAAGACTTAAAGGTTGAGACCGAGTTTGCGTCTCTTACATGGGTAGGCAGACCATTCCATAAAAATGGAGCTCTATAGGAGAAAGCCCTGCCTCCAGCTGTTTGCTTAGAAATTCTAGGGACAATGAGGAGGCCTGCGTCTTGTGACGGTAGCGCACGTGTAGGTATGTACGGCAAGACCAAATCAGAGAGATAGGTTAGCAGTAAAACCTTGAAGTCAGCCCTTGCATTGACAGGAAGTCAGTGTAGGGAGGCTAGCACTGGAGTAATATGATCAAATTTTTTGGTTCTAGTCAGGATTCTAGCAGCCGCATTTAGCACTAACTGAGGTTTATTTAGTGCTTTATCCGGGTAGCCGGAAAGTAGAGCATTGCAGTAGTCTAACCTAGAAGTGACAAAAGCATGGATTAATTTTTCTGCATCAGTTTTGGACAGAAAGTTTCTGGTTTTTGGAATGTTACGTAGATTTAAAAAAAGCTGTCCTTGAAATGATCTTGATATGTTCTTCAAAAGAGAGATCAGGGTCCAGAGCAACGCCGAGGTCCTTCACAGTTTTATTTGAGACGACTGTACAACCATTAAGATTAATTGTCAGATTCAACAGAATATCTCTTTGTTTCTTGGGACCTAGAACAAGCATCTCTGTTTTGTCTGAGTTTAAAAGTAGAAAGTTTGCAGCCATCCGCTTCCTTATGTCTGAAACACATGCTTCTAGCGAGGGCAATTCACCATGTTTCATTGAAATGTACAGCTGTGTGTCATCCGCATAGCAGTGAAAGTTAACATTATGTTTTCGAATGACATCCCCAAGAGGTAAAATATATAGTGAAAACAATAGTGGTCCTAAAACGGAGCCTTGAGGAACACCGAAATTTACTGGAAACTGGAAACTCGATGACAAGCAGTCATCATCATGAATCACGTTGACAATCTACTGGCTAATCCTTTTCAATCCTTGTCATATGAAGAGAAATTATAGATAAACCCTATCGGTGGTCATCGGCCATTGGACATAAACATTAAACAACATGTTGGAAATCACAAATTCAACAATGAGTGGTTTGGGAGGAATCAGTGGCTAACTGCAAGCGTTGCAAAGCAAACTAGCTTGCTATTCAGCTTTTTTTGTTTTATCTTTATTTCAATAGGCAAGTCAGTTAAGAACAAATTCTTATTTACAAAGACGGCCTAACCCGGACATCACTAGGCCAAATGTGCTCCCAATCACAGCTGGTTGTGATTCAACCTGGAATCGAAGCAGGGTCTGTAGTGACGCCTCTAACACAGAGTGGCGCAGCCATAGACCGCTGCGCCACTCTGGAGCCCATTTAAGTGGGTGTGTGGTCCAAGTCTGGGTTTGGGTCTCTTTTTCAAGCTTAAAAGGATAAATATTCAACACCGTGGGCCTGAAAAGTTTGAATACATTGACCATACTGTCAATCCGCGTTCGTAACAACTGGAAACTCGAAAAGGGGAAATGTCAGACTTCAGTGAGTTGAAGACAACTGGGAGCCCAGGCCTCTTTCTAGAGCTCAAACCTGAAGAACACTGATGCCATGATTCAACCTTGTTTTTTTCAGAGTTCCCAGTTGTTTTTAAAGCACCATAAATCCAAAGAATGCCAGACTTTGATGATAAAGTTTGATGACAAAATTTGCCTACAAGAAGGATCGCCACACCATCTTCCTGTTCAAATTTGATTGGATTGGATTTGAAGTGAGTCCAAAAATGTATTGTATGCTGCTGCATAAATGATGTAATATGCCAGGGAGATATGTATACCGTAGCTAAGAAGGTAATACTAAGTGTATGTTGTGTAGTCAGCTGTTAGTAGCCCATGTGCCTCACCCTAATAATTTGGTCCCTTTCCCCCTCATAACATAGCCTACTGTTCTGACTTGGTGGTGCACATGTAGCCTATAGCCTGTTTTAGATAAATGTAATCATTGAATATTGTGAGAGCTTTCATTGTCTGCTTATTGTATGCCCCCTTAATTTATCTTACAGTTCTGACTCAGTATACAGGTAGAATACTGTAAGAATGGCCCATGTTCTGAATTCTGTCACTGTACATTTCAAAAGTGCTGAACAAATAGTTATATTGACTATGTCCTTCCTAACTTGCTCATTAATGTCTTAATCAAAGTGATCTGCTTGTTGTCCTTTTATGCCAGAGTTTGTACATCTCAATTGTCAATAAAGAACACATTTGTTTTTTAGAAAGTCAGCCATATCAGCTATGTTTTTTAAAAGGCAGTAAATGAGGCTGAATGAACTGTTTTGCTGCCAGACAAGGCTCCGCTGATAGCCAGGTGTATTGGTGGTAAGGACTCACTCCATGGTGCTGAAAGGAAAGCTCTGCTGTTGGGACAGCTTTATGTAGGCCCTAACAGTTTGTGGACACTGTTTG